>NW_026000075.1:18932619-18969122 GCF_001458135.2 Marmota marmota marmota | reverse complement strand
AAAAAAAAAAAAAAAAAAAACAGAAATCAAAGCCAGAATAAAACCACAGACTTGTTTGGGATCACAAGGAGGAAACCTCTGAGAGGTAACATTACTTGTTTTTCACTGTACAATCAAACATAAGTGGAGTCATGAAAAATACAGGCTTAAGTTTTATATAATTAGTGTCTCTCTTGATATTCACCCAACAATCAAGTGTCATAGCATTTTAGGCAATGTGAAGGCATCTATCTGGCAGACCCTAAATAATGCTTTGAGACAAGTAAGAATTTTCCTCTATGTGATTCTACTCCAGGTTGCAATGAAGTGGAATCCATAGTTGGAATTTTAAAAGGAAGGGTGAAGGGGCAGAATAGTTTTAATTCTCACCTTGGGTTTGTGATCTTCTCCTCACTTTTCTATGAATGGTTGATTTTTTCTTGTAAGGCTATTCTTTCCAAAACACAGAGCATTAAATTTTATACCTTCCAACTCTCTAGTGAGTTCTGTCCTGGTTTATATATGAAAATAATAATAATAATAATCATAATAATAATAAAAGAGAGGCATTGCCTTGAAGCCTGAAATGTAAAGAATTAATTTATATATAATTTGGATTTTTTTAAAAAGCATACAATTTTTGTTTTGTCAATGCCATCTATCTTCATCCTAATGTGAATGTATTAAATAGAAATATGGCCACATAACACACCCCCTATAAATGTCTTTCTTAAATTTGAATTCAATACAATGCTAAAATACTAATGTTATATTATCTGCAACTTGGTAGAGGTGGAATAAATAAAGGTTGATCACATTCTAAGTATTGTTGAGAGGTGGTCAATTTATGCAAACTTTTAGTGGTTTAATTTTCATGTAAAAAATAAACCATTGGGAGAATTTTCTGTTAAAAACAAAAATGAGTGTATAAAGTATACATATTATTTGGTTCATATTGTTTACAACTGAATAGGGCCTTGCAATTCTAAAAAAATATAATTTCATTTTCATTTTCATGAAAGGATGATAATTTATTGTCCTCATTTCTCAGATGAAACAACAGACTCAGCTAATGAATATGCTAATGCCACACTGCCAGTAGATTTTAAAAATTAAACATAGAGTTTCTTGCCACAAATTACTTGTTCTTTCTGTGGCATAGTACATTGCTAAAGGATCATTAGAAACCTAAAGCAGTGAACAGGATCTTTCCATAAGTTCATTAAGAATGAAGTACTCATTGGTGTTTAATACTCATCAGCTTACCTCCCATGATGTTTGTTCTAGATTTTTGGAAAATATTCTCAGGCCTATAAAAAGTGAAATAGTCACCATTGTAATCATAACATGTGCTACCTATATTTATCCCAAACAATGACACTGATTTTGGGTGTTGCCTGCGGGAATTATGGCTACTCTTCCATATTCTGAATTGATAGTGCTTTAATTACTTTATTAAATGTTGTGTTAAATATATATTTATAACTAGTTAGTACTTATAATGCACACATGTGCACATTCAGAAATGTGCATAAAATCATCAGCAGCATTTTCCCTCACATATATCAAAGAAAGAAAACATTTTCAAAATCCCCATCTGTTCTGCAAGCTAAAGCTTAATTATGGTTTGATTGACAAGGCTTTAAATTATATTCTTGGGAGACTATAAGTTTAATGATGGACTACACTAAAAAAATAACCATAATATATAAGTATTTTGTAATTTTCCCCTGAAATTATGACCTGAATTTAGGTGGACACAAATTCATTAAAGTAAAATGCTCTGTAAGTTCTTAAATAGGTCCATTCACACACACAAGCACATGCATATTGCATATATATATACATGTATTTGTATATATACATTTCCTAAATCTTTACTCCATTTCCAAAGAAAGTAGAAGAAAAATAATGGTTTGTAAAAAGTGTTTCTTTGTAGGTTAAATGTGTATAAGCAGAAAAGAAAGTAAAACATAGACCATAAAGTACACAGCTGCATCTGCTTACTGAATAAAAAAAGCGAAAACACATTAAAAATATGCTTTTAGTGTGTGTGTGTGTGTGTGTGTGTGAAGAGCTGTACTCTACATTATCTTGTATTTTCTCCCAATGATTTTACATGTTCAGCAATATTGCTTAATATGTTCTTCCTCCCCCAAATTTGGAATTGCTGTTCTCATCTCTTTTTTTTTTCCTTACACAGGTATAATTTAATTTTCTAATAAGGAGGATTGGAACTATTGACATTTTAGTGTGATTTTTTTTCCCCTCAAGAACTTTATTGGGGTATAATTGGTATTAAAAAGTACAATTATTTAAAAAAATACAATTATATATATTATTTGATAAACTCTAACAAATGTATTCATCCTTACAATCACAGCCCCAAATCCAGATACAGAATCAACTTCTCACTACCTATGTGAGTTCCTCCTGCTCCTCATTCCTGGCATCCTTGTTACTCCTTTCCCAGTCCACCCCTCATCAGATTTCTAGCATTATAGGTTAATTGTTCTTTTCTAGGACATATTATTAATAAAGTTATACAACATTTTGACCAGTTTTATTCAGGATAACGCCTTTAGATGAACTCAAGTGACTACACGTGTCAGTTGTCTGTTTTGTCTTCATTCTCGGTGTGTGTGTGCATGCACATGTGAATGCATGTTTGAGGAGAAGTATTTCATTGGACGAATGTTTCACAGTATTGGATGCAGTCACATGTTGATGTTCTTCTGGATTTTTTTTTTCTATTAATGATGTTCAATTGTGTTTAGGTCTTTTTCTGAATGTCGACTTTTTCCCCGTTAAGTAAATTCCTAGCAGTGAAAATTTTAAATCATTATAGTAATTTCATGTTCATATTACAAGAACCCAACAATTATGTTACAGTCCTATGAACAATATTTTTGATTTCTAGTTGCTCCACATTCTCATAATATTATTATTTTTTCAATTGTAGTCCTTCCAGTGTGTGTGTATCTTGTGTTAATTTTGAATTGAATTTCTGTGAGAACTGAAAATATTGAGCATAATTTATTAATGTGTTAACTATTCATTTTATATCATAAAACTTTTTTAGATACTTTTCCCACTTGTTTTTGTTGTTTGTTATTATTAATATTGGTTAAGAGTTTTTCATATATTTTGTATATAAGTCATATTTAGAAATCTTTACTGAAATATTTTCCTGCATGGTGTGATTTGACTTTTCATTTTTGGAGATTTGGGGAAGGGATATGATTAAATTTTATAAATACCAATTTATTGTTTTTTATTACTGTTGTGTATGTACATGTGTACATATATGTGTGTTCTTCATTTGAGGAAGCTTTTTCCAATATTTACAAACATTTCTTTTTTGTAATGTTAATAATTTTACATTTGGTTTTCCAATTAGTTTTAAATTATTGTGGGGTGTGATATAATCAAATGGTCTAAATTGATTTTATTTTATATAGATTTTCTGTTGATTCTGCATTATTCATGACAAAAATATCTTTTCTGCCTCTTAAATGCTAAGGAAAATCAATGGAAAAATACAGTGGTGTGGGCTGATTTTTTTGTTTTCTTCATTGTATTCTGTTGATCTGTATGACAATATGACTTAGCTAATATGCTAAGTCATGAAATCAGGTAGATGGGGTTCTCCAGAGTTTTAGGATTTTTTTGCCCCCAATTTTTTTGCCTACGCTGGGTCCTTTGAATTCCTATATGAATTTAGTATGACTTTGTCAAAGTCTATAATATAGCTTGCTAGGATTTTGATGGGGTTGTATTAACACTATATATCAATTTGAAGATAAAGATGTTAGAATACTTCTCAGCAAATTTGCAAACACAGCATATCTTTTATTTATGTCTTCCTAATGAATCTCAACATACACATCATGAACATATTTTGTTATATTTAAACCAACGTATTATATTTTTAAGTTCCTCAGACATTTTTTTTAAACTTCAGTTTCTAATAATTTTTGGTGGTCTTTGGAAGTGGGCTTCATTTTTAATAGGTTCTACTCTAAAACCCAGCTAATTTTACAATAGGTTCTAGTAGTTTTGGGTAGTGCCTTTATGACTTGTATGTACTCAATCATGCTCTGGGAGTACACAGTATTTTTAAAAACTTGCAATCTTTGTGTCTTATTCATTCTTCTTGCTTGAATGGATTGAAATTTCAGTATTTTGCTGAATAGTAGTAAGAACACAATTCCTTATCATTTTCCTTATTCAGGAAGAAGTGTTTAGTCTTTCAACATTTTCTATGAGTTTACCTCCATGTTTTTGTGGATGTCCCTTATCATTTTGGGAAAATATCTTTCTATTCCTAGTTTTCAGATCATTTTATCTGAAATAGATGTTGAATTTCATTAATGTTTTCTGCTTAAGAAGATAATTTTGGATTTTAAGATGATTACATGTGTTTTCCATTTTTTTCCACTTATGTACTGAATTATATTAATTCTTAAATTCAGGAAGCTATTTGGTGAGAAAGTATTTATTTTTGTATGTTGCTTGATTCTGGTTATATTTATTTTAAATATGGTTAGATTTTACTAATATTTTTCCAACATTTTCATGACTATTCATAAATTTTTTCTGCATTTTGTCATTTGAGAGGCCTTGATGTCAAGATAATGCATGATTTAACTTAATCTTTCCCTCAATTGTGTTAAGAATTACTAATTTTTGTGCATTCCTCTACTGAAGAAAAGAAAATGGTCTATACTGATTACTTTCATAATATACCAGTTCATTGTGGTACTTTTTAAATCCACAGACTCTTAACATCATGCATGAGGTTATGACCCAACAGGTCTTGAGTATGATAACCTGGCAACACACTGTCCAGAAAGCAGAGAAGCAGTAAAGCACAGAGAATATATTCTTCCAGGAAGAGGGAATGGAAGATTGGATTGGATCCTTGTAATATTTTCTGAGTAAACTTGTTTCCCAGTGTGTAATATGCAATATGTAATTTTGTCTGTCAACCCATACCCATCCACCATAATTTTCTGCACACACTATCCAAATGTATAATTTTTTAGTAGAGTGGCATTTTGAAATTCAAGTATTTTACAATACACTGACTTTTAGCCAATGGTTACACACACACACACACACACACACACACACACACACACACAAAATACCATAATTTTCTCAAATGTGTAAGATTTCAAGCAAATAATATCAGACAAGGAAAATTGAACTACATACAAATAGAACTATAGATCATCCCATTCATAGGCAGATATCTTGAACATATATCCCATTCATAGGCAGATATCTTGAACAGCAAGGGTGCATGTCTGAGGTTTCCTTGAAACTGAGAAAGGCATCAGAGCCCCTTTCATAGCATGAACTATTCCATGCCATGCCATGTTTATCCTGAATGTGTCTTTAGAGAATTTCATACTTAACTCATCATTTTGTTCAGGATTTAGGGAATGAACCTCTAAAATATTGAGAAAGTATTGACAAAAATGTGCAGAATGAAGCAAAGAATAGGAAACTCAATTTCAATATAAAGAAATTGTAAATAATTTTACAATCAGAAGTAAAGTTCAAAGCACTTTACACGGGTGTTTTACTGTGTTTTTATACATTTAGATAAATGATGGGAAAGTTCGGTGGATATGTAACACAGATATAATATCTTCAGTTAGAAAAAAAGAAAAATAGACTGCTGGTTATTGCTACAGAGGCATTTGGTTTGTAAAAACTCAATAATTCCTTTAATAAGAAAATATTTGAGTTTTTAAAATTTCAACTACACCAAAGTTTTGGATGATTAAGAGACATTTTTCCATGCAATTTTGTAAAGTTAGCTCATTCCTAAGAAAGTCTTAACTACTATTACTTAACTACTAAGAAAGAAAAATTTCACTTAGGGGTACATGTGGAAAAAATCCAAACTTAAATATCAAGTTTACAAACATAAATATGACCCAGATATTATAAGTAAATAAATATAATATCAGATAAAAAATCTATGATCAGAATATTGATTACTCATTAAACTTTCAATATTAGGTAAATGAAAAAATAACAAAAAATGATGAAGGGAGACACTAAAGTGTACCCAAATGACTTCCCCACTCCTGCCATACTGGGGATTAAACCCAGGAGTGTTCTACCACTTTTTGTCTTTTAAATATTTAGACAGGTTTTCACTGAGTTATCCTGGCCTCAAGCTTTCTATATTACTATCTCAGCCTCCCAAGTAGTTAAGTTTACAGACTTGTGCCACCACACTGCTTAAAATGACATTCGATAAACCTGAATATCAGTTAAAAAATGTTATGGTATATAAATGAGTATGTGTGGTTGTACAATACTAAAAAATTTACAAAGCAATGTATCTATATCAAGCCAATAACCTAATATCATTAACATAATAGTTAAATTTTTATTAATGATTTATTGTAAGTCAAGAACTATTAGTAAGTTTATATGCATTAGTGATATGAATTTTCACAAAACTCCCCAAATTCAATATTATCAATATCTTCATTTTGCAGCAGTGAAAAGAAGTAAGGAAATTTGAGCTACATATCAAACTTCTTCTCTCATTGCTTTGTGAGAAGCAGTTTGACTCTGTAGTCACTGAATAATGAATGTACCTTGACCATCCTAGATCACCCCTTCCCTATAATTTATAAAAAACAATGTCTTATTTTAACTATGTAAGGTATTTGTTATCTGTTGATCATTTTATTTTGACTTTGCAGGTTAAATTCTAATGTGTCAATGATTTGATTTTCTGGTTTCAAATTCCATTAGAAACATAATCAATTTTTATTTGCATGGACAGCAAGCTAGTTGACTTCTGAGAAACATCATTTATATCTTCTAATTATAAGTAAAGTAGAGCTTATTTTCAGTAAGGTGGATTGCTATCCCAAGCCCCACATCTTTTTAACTCATCCCAAAGCGTGATGGATTGCAATAATCCATAGTCCCCACGTGTTCAAGTGAAAAACAGCTGATGTTCTCAAGTAACTTCTGCAAATAATCACCGTCCTAAATCTAGACTACACAAAGTCCAAGAGATTGTGTATTTTTAAATTAAGTTGCTTTCTTAAACTTTTTTTGTAAAAAGAAAGAATAATGGAAACCGGAACCTCTTCACTAAAACAGAACTTAAACTGAATTTTCTGACCCTGTTGTCTTTCTGAGTACAGATAGAAGTAAAGTTGCATTATTTATTATTCCTAATAAATAATACTTCTAGTATATCTATGTAAGTTATTGTGGCATTCATTCCAAACCCCATTGTACAAGAGATGAAAAGTAGAAAATACTTGCCATGCATGACATAAACCATTCTAATTAAATATGGTGTCATTTTGGATCAATAATTTATATTATTTGTCTTCATTTCCTCATACATTAAAATAATATAATTTAATTAACAAATTATACTTAAATTTTATAAAAAGGTACAGTGCCTATTAAATGATAGTATTTAATTAAATAGTATTTTTTTCTTATTAACACTGATACATCTATTATCACTCTTAAAATCTATACCATGCACAATGCTACAAACTATATTCCCATTAATATCATCATAGAGAGAGATGACTTTATCAAAATTAATATCATTGTGGAAGATAAGAGAGAAATAAAAAAATGGGGAAGTATACTGGAAAAAAACACATGTGGCTGATAACATCAGAACAGATATAAGAAATCATTAGAATCTAAGGAATTAGATGTCTGTAATATGCATGCAAATAATATTACAAAAATACTGCTTTGGTTTAGAAGGTGCATTTCATGATATTAGTCAAAATATTTTTGATTTACCTTATAAAATCTTCTTTCACATAACAACTGTTTTGGAGAGTTTGTTAACTTTCTAAATACATTGGTGTAATGATTTCTTGCTATTGATTTATAACTAATTGCATTTGGGAAGAGAATTTTACTTTATAGGATTCTAATCTTATTATATTTATTGAAACTTGTCATATAACTTCTACATGTGTTAGCATAGTAAATGTTTCAAATACTGTTCAAAATATTGCACATACATATATTCCTGGCAATTACATCAATTAGAAGCAATTGGTTAATACAACTCTTTAAATCTTATATAATCTTACTGAATTTCTGTGTACTTTATGAATTTCTAAAACATAATTGTTGAAATGTCCAACTTTCAGTTTGAATTTTCATATTACTAATTTCTAAATGTCACGCCTAGAATGTTTCTAAATTATAAGCAAAAAATACAAATGAATTGGAAGCATTCTGGTGGATCTTCTGTAATTTAAAATGAGGGAATAAATAACATTTTGAAAGACAAAGAATATTTTAAAATATGGGGAATGCAATAAGGTAGTTATAGAACTGTGATTTTTCTGCCATTGATTTGACACAAGAGTCAATTCTGTTTCTCTGGATCTTAATAAAATTGTAAGGAAAGAGTGAAGTTGACTTTTTTTAGATCAGATGTGCATTTCTAATCCAGATATCTTATGTTTTGGGATGGGAAGAGAAAGATTACATAGAGGAATTTTATAATCAGTTAAGAACATTTGGCCTTGTGCAGGGGTTGATGCAAAATCCAAATAGAATCTAGAAGCAAAGATCCTATTAAGAGGTTTGTATAGATAAGTATCGATAATCATATATGCCTTCCTTTTGCAGGCCACATTTTATCAATCTTTTAAAAATAATACATTAGAACACATGGATTTATTGAAAATAATAAATTGTACCTACAGTTATATTTGCCTAGTTTTCTAAGACACTATCTCATCCACAGATTCTCTATGTCTCTATTGAATTCTATTAATTACGTTTAAAATTCATAGGCATTATGCAGTTCCATTTCTCCTCCAAGACTCCTCAACTAGCAATCTGTCCATCTTCTTGGATTGGCCCTAATGTGACAAAAGGGCTATCATATAGAAAAATCCTTGATTTTTCATCCTCAGATTTCTCTTTATTGTCACCTATGTAGAAACAAGTAGAATCCTATGTAGAATAGTATTTTCATTTCTTGAATTCTGTGTTTTACTCTTTGGTAGTTGAATTTTCTTTTCAGCAGGATAATACAATGTGAAGTTGCTATTTAGGAGTCTTTTTGGTAGGAAAATATCTGCTTCAACTTAAATTATTCTTTCATTTCATACCAGATAAAGAATTCTGAATTGAAAACATGTTTAGACATAATATCAAGGGCTTTGCTTTTCAGTTTTAATTTTTCTTTGATAATATTTTTAAACCAGTAATAACTTTTTGTTTATGTGTTGTTTAACACATTTTGTGGGTGCTCTTCATTATAGATACCATATCCAGGAGAATACATAATACAATGCAATCAAATTCCCATAACCAGAGTAAGAAGATCAATCAAGCAATAAACATTCTTTACTGTTTGAACAATGCTTTTTAACAAGACATATTTCTGCCTGGATGTGATAGTTTTATGTGCCTGGATTCATGTAGTTCTTTTTCCAGAAACACATCAAATGAATATTATTTTATGATATTCATCAAAAGGTCCTATAAAGATAGTGAAAAGTTGCCAAGTTGCTAAATTTTAAAACTCAGCCAATGAAGATAACTTCCAAAGTAATAACAGTTCCAAAAAGAGAAACCAGAAAACAAAGAATGGATAAAAAGTTGAAAGGATCCTTAGTTGTAAAATTGACAAAATCACAAATGATAAAAATTCGTCCCCAAATCTGATTTATTTCCTCTCTGCCTTCCTTCCTGCCTCCCTGCCTTCGCGCCTTTCTGTGATAGATTGATATCTAAATGACTAACTATATCATTTTCCCTAGCTTGTGTTAGAAAATAAAGAATTTACACAATACAGACATTACACTCGATTGTAAGACATCAATTCTGTTTCTTATTTCTCTATAAATTTTCCAACTTTCTGCATCTTGCTAGTGACCAATTGAACTAAAGTCTTCATCATTCTGTACCCATATAAGGATACATTGTCCTAAATGTCACTTTTACATTTATTTTCTTCAGAAAGATCTTCATGAATACTCTTGTTATAAATGGAAAATATTAATATAATACAATTTATTATGTCTGTTTGCCCTTAATATAAGATAATATTTCCTAGAGTACATCACAATTTTTTTGGTTGAATCTCTGATCAAGTAAAAAGAACTCCCGTGTAGAATTTGTTGCCCTCTTAATTGGCTTTTTATTCCATCTCTACACAGTAACTTAGAAATCTCTGAATGTTCCATTATCTGTGTCATCTCTTTGTTCTGTTGTGTTTCTACATATGAATTGATATATTGTCTCTCATCACTCTTTTTTTTGGGGGGTGGGGTACTGGGAATTGAACTCAGGGCCACTGAACCACTGAGCCACATCCCCAGACCTATTTTGTATTTTATTTAGAGACAGGATCTCAATGAATTGCTTAACACCTTGCTTTTGCTGAAGCTGGCTTTCAATTTGTGATCCTCCTGTCTCAGCCTCCTTAGTTGCTGGGTTTACAGGAGTGCATTACCATGTATAGCTTCTCATCACTCTTATTTAGGATAATTCCTACACTTAATAAGCCCTCAATTGTATTGTTAACCTTCAATATAACCATACTTGGAGCTTTGGGTATATCTTTTGCTTGCCCAAAGGGAAGATTTTGTTATATGCTTTATTATAATAACTATGTCATTGCCACTTAATTTTGAGTCATTTGAATGTAGAAACTGCAATTAATTTATCTTGGATTAGCAGTGAGTAAAGATACTTGACATAACAAAGACATGCTGGCCTTTTTTTAAAACATAAATTAGCAATCTAGCAAGTACATAAAGAATGAATGTACTATGTAAATAATGAATGCACTATGCTTCAAAAAAACTAAATTAATATTAATGTCATAATTAGAAAAGTGTTGCTTTCTTTGGAAAGAATTCTTTGGATGTTGATAAGTTGTGTCCAGTCATCTAGTAGTAAAGTAGGACAATTAGTAAATGCACCCTTCAAAATGAATCCACTGCATAAAATATAATCAGCAAGTTGTAAAATATAAATATAAAATATATTTATAAAATATAATCAGCAAGTTGTAAAATATTGGACATGTTTTATACCCTAAAATATGATTTAGGGAAATAACTACATAGGTTGGAATCTATTAATTCAACATAAGGCTGCTCATATCAGTATTACCAGCAGAATGAAACAACACAAATTCGTGGGTATGACCAAGTAAACGTGGCATTTGGAAGGATATTTTATTTTGTTATTTCCCCCTCTGGTATTTATTGTAGTATCAGCTGATAATGTTAAAGTCATTCTGTAAATGAATTTGAAATTTTCAATTTTGGTTTTATATGACACATTCATGATTTCCAGGCATTATAGCCAGGCAATGTCTACTCGCTTTACTAGTCTCTCATAATAATGCTGTGGTTTATTATTTCACTAAAGACACACACACAAAAAGCATGCCCAACTGTCAACTCATAAAACAGATGTATTTCAATAACTTGAAATTCTTACCTAGTGAAAGGAATTTTATATTGGAGATTTTAGTGGTTCAGAAAGTCATTTCTAATTTTACTTATTTAATCAGGTAAATGAAACATATTGAGAATTAAATAAAACATTGGGAAAAAATGAGATCTTAATTTTTTCCAAAACTTGAGATTATTTAAATACCTTTGTAAACGCAATATATATATATAATGGATTTCAGTTAAGGTCCCCAAGAACTTCATTTTTTTTTAATTTGAACAATTTGCAAGAATTTCTGTTTCTTTTTGAACTTTCCAAAAACCTCATATGTTAAAGTCAATGAATGGTTCCCCTCTCTGTGCCTAGGAGTAAATGGAAGGTATCTTCTTATCTCTTCTCTATGTCGAACTCAGAATTTTCTAATACATATTTAGTAATTACAATTAACAGATTCCAACAACTTGTTATAAAAGTTTTCTACCCCCTTCCACTTTCTATGTAAATTTTGTGTTTGTAAATTTATAATACATTTAAAAAGGAAAAAAAAGACAATTTGCATCATTACTAAAGAATACAGCTAAATAAAAAGATATCCAAGTCCTTTATTTTTTTTCTTTGGGGGTAAAATTTCTATCATATAAATATTACTTGTGGTATAAACTAATGTTGGTATACCTTGGAAAAATCACTGCACAGATGATGATTATGTGCATGCCATTAAATAAAAATTCTCTAGGTTTTTGCAGTATCTTAAAATTTCCTTTAGGTTTTTATTTTGTATCTAATTTTTAGCAGGTTTTTAAGGCAACTAACATATTTTATTGTTCTCTGGTATCCATATAAAGTGCAACTACAATTAGACATGCATATGTCAGATGGTTTTCAGAATCCCAGAAGTTAGAGATGTAAATTCTTCTTAAATTAGTTTAGCATCTTTTTTGGTGGCATTTATTAAAAATGTTTGACATGAAAATAACCAAATGCTTAGCATTTCTACATAAACAACATACTTCAGAAAACAAAGTCAAGTATGACACATCCTATTAAATTGTGTCAACAAAAATTTATATGATGGAAATGATTGCTGTATCTCTGTACTTGTCTCTGCTTAAACATCTCACAGTTAAAGTTATAAATCCCATTTCAAATTATTATCGTCACTATTTTTCTTTGTGCATTAGGGTCTTTCTAGTATTTAAATCAACACATAAAGCCTCAAGTGATAAATATGCCCTATAAAAATCTTAATAACATTAATTTATTAATTTATTGATTTGTAAACTTAAGAGATCAGCAATCTGATCTCTATTTTGTTGTTGTTGTTGTTTTATGTTAGGGAATAGTCCTAAGTCTACCACCCTTCATGTTTTTCTGCCTTAAATTTTGGAACTTTTTTTCAATGTTTTATAATATCAAAATGCAAGCTGCTTTTTTGTAGCTTTTGTTTACATAAGTTAGAAATTATATTTTTTTTTTGCCAGTCAAGTCATAGCTTCTACAAAATGTACAGAAATGTAGAAACTTTATTCTTATTATTTGCATCATTTATTCTTACAGCTGCTTTATCAGAAACCACATGTTGACCATGTTGAGGCAAATCCTTTATTCTTCGAAAATGGTACAAATCCATTCTTAGATATGGAATTTTATTTTAAAAAGAAAATCACCAACTAAAATGAATACTTATAAAAATAATTTTAACAGTTAATCAGATTTTAGAAACATTTAAGACACATTTTTCATGAACATATGATGTGCATATTTTTAAATAACCAAAAATTTGAATTTAGACTGATGCTGGCATAAATCATTGCAACACAGAGAGGTAATTTGATTGAATTTACATATGGCCATTAGGAGCAGGACAAGTACAGAGCTGGAGGACTCTAAGTAGAGGTCTTGAGCGACGGATTTTCTGGTAAACAAAGCAGAAAATTCCAATGTTAGATATGAAAATTTCAGATTTTAGTAATTTATAGTGGAAATCCTAGAAACTATGGTTGGAAACCCAAGTTGCTAAACTAAACGTTATACAGCCGAACATTTGCAGTTAAGCAATGAAGATCTCTATTATCAGAAGTGAATCTTGTCAAGAAAAGAACAGAGAACTAAGCCTTCTAATGTAATCCAGGAACAGGTATCATTTCCAGTTATCACTATTAACGGCAAAGGGAAGAAAATCCAGTAGCAAAGGTAACAGGACTTGATTTGCTTAATTATCTATGGCTTAATTATTCTGAGGACTTATTTAAATTAATACCCGACACAGAATCTTCTCATAACATATTGAAATATTTTCTCTTTGCATGGATCTGGGGCCAGGGGACAAGATTTCAGTTCATTCTTGCTGCAGGGACTGGCAGGCTATGCAATCTGAGTTACAGGTAAGACATAATTGCCTAAAACAGGCAAATATAGTGACACTGTGAGTGTGGCGGATTACATACCACATGTTGTTTCACATATATTTGAAATATAAACATATATTTTGAGAATTAGTTTTGTGAAGGATGGCAATTAGTTGATTTTTATTCTTGGAAAATTTATCAAAATATATTCCAATAAATACTTCTATTAAAATGGCATATGGCATCAAATTATAAAATGTAAAATAACTCTTGCTAAGAGGCTTAGATTGTGGAACAAGTGTTTAATGATTTTGAATTGCCTTTCTTGCATAGATTAGAAAAACTTTCAGGCCAAAAAGTCACATTATTTTCTAAGTTATGAAGCAGGAATGATAGGATTCATTATGAGATGTCAAAGTATGAGACCTGATTACATTTGCACTTAAAAGATAAAGTATTTCTACAGCCAGCTGTGCATTACTTGTTTCATTATGTAAAATTTAAATTGGAAACCACCGAACATTTTAAATAAAGGCAATGCATTGCCAAGACTTATGACATTTTATTATTTCTCATGATTTAGCTGTGTGCATTAAAAAGGAAAAGCAACAACCATAGTATAAAAAATTTTATACACAAAATACTCTTAGATGTACTTACAATTTCTGTTAAAGTCTAGTCTTTATACCTTATTAAAATGTTCATTTTATTCTTGAAGTTCTGTTCATAATAAGTGAAAAAAATAGAATAATTTTTATATTATTTAATGTGTCTCAATTCATTCCATTCTAGTATATGTAAATAACTTGATCTCCAATGATCCTCATTTCCCTCGTATGCTGGGTTAAGTCATACAATGAATCTATATTTTACATGTCATGTGAGTTTCCAGGCTGCTTAAATCTTAAGAATGAAAACTAGATTGTTGCAGTATGGAACCAGGAATGGTTCATAGCATAAGAAGTCTATGATCTTTACTTTAGGTGCATTTATTAATATCTATTTCAAAAGAAAAGCAGCATGCTTAAGAATCATCCTAAACCCAAAAGGTCAGGTAAAACACTGCCATGTTCTTTTTGAAAAATATCTGTAACCTCAGAAAGATAGAGGCAATCACACTAGTATATTTTGAGCTCTGATATTTTGAGGCCTACATTGATCTTTTTGCTCAGTATTGCTTTGGCTATTCTGGCCCTCTTATTTTTCCAAATGAATTTTAGAACTTTTATTATCGTTCTGTGAAGAATGCCACTGGTATTTAAATGGTAACTGCATTGAATTTGTATAATGCTTTTTGTAGTATAGCCATTTTTGATAATATTAATTCTGCCTATGCAAGAATATGGGAAGTTTCTCCATATTCTAAGGTCTTCTTCAATTTCTTAAATGTTCTATAGTTTTCATTGTAGAGATCCTTGATATCCTTCATTATATTAATTCCCAAGTTTTTTCTTTTTAGATTATTGTGAATGTAATAGATTTCCTATTTTTTTAGCAAATTCATTATTGGAATATAGGAAAGCCATTGATTTATGTTTGTTGATTTTATTCACTATTTTACTAAAATTATCCTCTCTAGAAGTCTTCTGGTAGAATTTTTGTGTCTGTTAAACACAGGATCATGTCCTCAGCAAACACAGAATTTTAACTCTTATTTTACTATTTGTATACCTTTAATTTTCTTCTTTGCCTGATGCTCTGGCCAAAGTTTTAGGATTGGTGAGACTAGGGATTCTTGTTAAAATGTTTGCTGTAAATTTGGCTCACTTTTATTTTCATCTATTATGAAGATGTTGGAAAGAAAATTAATTATTCAATGGGAAGATTAGCCAATTTTCAATCAAACTGGGAAACTGAATCTACTTTTACATAAAAGGACACATGATAAACTTAACTGGAGTCACTTCTTTAGGAATAAATCTAGTGAAAGTTCCCTGATTGATCTTAACTATAAGTAATACTATGGATGATTGAAAAACAATTAAAACTAGTTTATTGTAAATTATTCTATGGGTTAAACTGCATAAATGGTTTGAAAAGGAAAACACTGTGTAAAAGCTATATGTTGTTTTCAAGATTTTCAGCTTTGATTAAATTTATTATCCATTTTCTCTTTCATAGTATCTATATCAAGATAGTCATATAGGACATAATATTATGTATTTTGTTATTCTATATATTTTCCATTTGCTATTCTCATATAAACCTATTTTATGTTTTTATTTCAGTCTGTGATGTTTCTCATTCCTCATTTTCTCAATCAAGATACGTAGACTATTTGGGATTTCACTATTGGGACTATGATTAATAAACTGTGTAGTACAAATACAGTCAGGCTATGATCTACCACAAAAATGAGAAAAAAAATATATGAGGCTTTGGGAAAGTAGTAAGATAAACATACATTGTGGCTCACATTAGCTTATGCATTCTTCTTTTGGTCAATATAATTTATTATTTACTGTGTGTTAGAGTGTGTAGAAATTATATATATATGAATGACAGGGAAAGAAAGAGCAATTTCTGTCTCTCTATGCTTAAATATTTAAAGGGAAATAACCATAAAGATTGAACATATTATGATTATCAGCAGAGAGAATAAAACTAAAATAATAAAGGTAAAATTAAAAAATTAAAAGGAACAATATCTGAGATTAAAAAAAATCACTCTATTGCTTAATGCATAACTTTGAAGACATCAGGAATAGATAATTTAAAGATACATGATTAGTAATTATCTAATCTGAAATGGCAAAGAAGCTCAAGAAAGCATAACACAACTAATTTTTGCTTACCCTGGAAAAACAGCAATCATTCCAACACAGTGAGTGTAAGACTTAGTAGAGAAGAAGATGCCATCCATAATTTCTTTGATTTTGAGGAAAACCTCAACTGTAGGAATTTATATAAATCTTTTACGGGATAAATACACAAAATCAGACCTACTAAAATCACAGTTGAACTGGTGAAAACAAAAAAAAAGTTGCATTGCAATCTTTTTGTTATATTAATTTTATATTGTGCTTACAGCCCATTTTCTTTTTTAACCATTCTAAGAACTGCCATTTTTCACAATTTCACAATACTAAGGGTTTGACAAATTTAGAACACTGGTAGCAAATGAAATATTGGAATCAATTGTTATGGTTTGGATCTAAAATGTCCTACAAAGTTCATATGGTGAAGGTTTGGTCCCAAATTCAGCCTTGTCAACAGGTAGGGCTATGGGGAAGTGATTGGATTATGAGGGTTATAACCTCATCCACTGATTAATCCATTTGATTGATTAATAATTTGAATGGTCTACTGGGGAGAGGTAGAAAGTGGGCAGTTTAAGCATGGATGGAGGAAGTATGTCACTGGAGGGTGGAGGTTTGAGGACGATATATTGTCCCTGGCTCCTTCTTCTCTCTGGTTTCTGGAAGCCAGGAGCTGGGCAGCTTTTCTCTGCCAGGGCCTTTTGCCATAAATATTCTACTCATCTCGGGCCCAAAGCAATGGAATCTATAAACCATGGACTTAAACCTCTAAAACTATGATTTAAAGGGGGATCTTTACACCTCTAAGTTGTTGTCATCAGATATTTATGGTCATAGCAATGAAAAGCTGGCTAATACAGAAGTATACATGTCAAATAAATAAAATTGAAAATGAAAAAATAGAGTAGTAGTAGAGTATGGGATGTTTACTTGTTAGCCACTATTGCTTTTGTTATTTAATAATTAAGATAATAATACTGTTTAACTGTTATCTAAGTTTCAGAAAGTAAGTTATTTTAGACAGGACTTCATATTTAGGGATTAAAAACTGATGAGTAGGGAAGAATAGTTACTTTAGATTAGGTAGAGGATAGAAGGTAGGGAAGGGGAGGTGATATGGAGATAGGAAGGATAGTAGAAGGAAACAGACATTACTACCTTATGTACATATATGACGATGTGATTCTACAACATGTGCCATCAGAAAAATGAGAAATTATACCCAATATATGTATGATATATCAAAGTGCATAAATGAATTCTACTGTCATGTATAACTAATTACAACAAATAAAAAAATTAAAAAAGAAAAACTGATGAGAGGAAATGATTGAAAAAAGAAATAGTCAAAGTAGAAAAAATAACTATTGGATAACTTTTTCTGAGAATATCAAACAAATAGCACTGTGAGGAGATCAGGGTTAATGATTTAGTTTGTGATGGGAAACAAACAAACAAAAAATAGTTTTTCATCTGATTAGGTCAGTATATGGGCAATAACAGGTATTATTTTAGTAACAATTTTAAATATAAGTCTGGGAAATTAGTCAGTTCATGCCAGATTGTCCCTATTTGATCTGGGGTATACAAGGTAAGGTCATTACATAAATGACGGAAGATGAGGATAGAGATTCAGACTGGAAATGATTGTTAGAATAACTATTATAGAAATGCAATATTTAGCTCACTCTGAGTGAGGAAAAGTATTCTTAGCTAAATTCAGTGCCTTGGCATAAGATGAAAATGTTAAATACTGGAGCCAAAAATATGCAAAAATGGTGTGTGTGTGTGTGTGTGTGTGTGTGTGTTTCTGGCACCATTCAGCAGACTGAGGATGCAGAATTACAAATTACTTTTTAAGTGTAAGAAATGCATATGATAGGTGAGAATATCACATTGATTTACTAAGGGGAAATCTTGTAACAGAAGTTGACACCTTTTACTAATGAGTAAAAATGTTGTACATAATCATCTGGAGCTAATTGAACCCATGAAGTCACTTGTTGGGCTTGTTTGTCATGGGATTCACATGAGGGATGCTATGTCACAGTTTCTATGCCTAGCAGACAGTTATAGAAACACACTGTGAGTAAATTCATGTTGATAGTAGCACTTGAGAATTAGGTGCTGAAATTCTTCCACTTCATAATTTGCTTTTGGCACCTCTTCTTAATCTTCCACTCTGTATAAAACATAGTACTACTAGCAAGCAGCATATCACAGCATTACTTAGAGATTTGTTAGGTGGCAAATTGGTGTCAACTCTACTAGCATTTTTAGTACTTACAGAATGCCACAAGAAAATTGAAAAAAAAAATAAGGGCAACTTGAAATATTCCTAAAAGAGATGCTACCACATTAGAAACAAATTAGATATTTCTATTTTAAGTAAGTGAACTATTTACTTTCAGAGTTATATAAAATGTTAAATTTTACATATTACACATATTACAAAGTAAAAGACAAAATATGTAAATGTTAATTAGGAATCTTTCAGAAATTCTTTGTACATTCAGAAAGAGGGAAACCAACATCAGTTATAGTGAGCTACTTTTTAATTTATTTTTCAGAAGGGCACCTCTACCCAAATATGCATTTATTATTTAAATATATGATATGAAACAAAACATGAGAATATAATAAAATATTTTAAGTGAATTTATATAAGCTTTAGCAGGACAAAAAATATTTATGGACCAAGAAAATGAATGCCACTGGACTTTAGCTTCTGTTCTTGTAGGTAATCTCCAAGATCTTACAAAAATGACAGTAATTATGTTAATAGCCTTCTTCATAACAACAGTAGATGACAAATGGATCAATTTCCTGGTGTGCAGACACTGAACTAAACTTTCCTTTTAGGGCTCCAAAATTCATATCAAAACAAATTCTATTTTCCCCATGTTCATATTGTTATTATCTTACTCTTCACGGGCATTTAGATGACCATATCTGTAAAGTATTCCTGCTAGAGTATTTTCATCATGTTTCAATATATTGATAAAATATCATCTCTGTGGGAATACCTTTCTACAATTGTGTTACCAAAAGTATCTCAGTTATTCTTTCTGTATCTTCATGGGATCAAGGGAAACCAATTTGTTATTTTTATGTTCATCTTCTTGTGGATTATTTGTTTTGCTTATTGATTCATTTTTGAGACTTTTTGTCATTTTTATGTTTCATATTTGTTCTAAAAGGTCTTTTGATATTTGTGGATTTTTTCCTGTTATTTTTAGTTATACATGCCAGTAGAGTATATTTTTATATATTTATACAGAGATACTCCAATCTTCTTATACTAGATTTAGGGATTCACTATGATATATTCATATGTGCATAGGAAAGTTAAATCAGATTCATTCCACTGTCTTTCTTATTCCTGTCTTCCCTCCCCTCCTTTTATTCCTGTTTTTCTAATCTACTGAACTTCTATTCTTCTCCTTCCACCCCTTGTGCTGTATTAGCATCCACATATCATAGAGCACATTCAACCTTTGCATTTTGGGGATTGATTTATTTCACTTAGCATAACAGTCTCCAGTTCCATCAATTTAATAGTAAAAGTCATAAAGTCTTTCTTTTTATGGCTGAGTAAATATTCCACTTTGTATATATACCACATTTTTCTTTATCCATCCATCTGTTGCAAGGCACCTAGGCTAGAGCCATAGCTTAGCTATTGTGAATTGAGCTGCTGTAAACATCGATGTGTCTACATCACTGTAGTATGTTCATTTAAAGTCATTTGGGGGCTGGGGATGTGGCTCAAGTGGTAGCTCACTCGCCTGGCATTCATGTAGCCCGGGTTCGATCCTCAGCATCACATACAAAAAACAAAGATGTTGTGTCTGCCGAAAACTAAAAATAAATATTTAAAAAAAAATTCTCTCTGTCCCTCTCTCTCACTCTCTCTTTTAAAAAAAAATAAAGTCATTTGGGTCAAAACTGGGTCAAATCGTGGTACCATTCCAATGTTTATGAGGAATCTTCATACTGCTTTCCAGAGTGGTTACACCAATTTGCAGCCCCACCAACAATGTATGAGCATATCCTTTTCTTAAAATTCTTGCCAAAGTTTTTATATGTTTTGTTTTCATATTATAATTATCTATTTATGCTAGGCATTTGTGTGTTGAAACTGATTTGCTTCCAAGAAACTTTGATTAAACCTTCTAATTCAGTTGTTTTTTTTTCAATTGTCCTACAAGAATGAATTTTCTATACAACATCCAGAATTTCTTTTAAAAAATAAGCAAATGTGTTCATAAAAATATCATAAACCAAAACTACTTAATCTCAACTAGTATATTTTTCATTCATTTTAACTAAAACCCAACTCCTTCAGTGGATTATATTTTACCAGAATTCCTCAATAATATCATCTACCTTATGGGGATATGTCTCACTCTCTAGATTTATATGAAGTACTAATTCAGACACAATCAATTTTGAAATGTACCTATGTGGAAATACTTCTAATACAAATTTTAAAATCATATGCACTCTGTGATTCTAATTAACTTAGTCACTCCATAAACATGTCATTGAAATATGGCAACCACAGTGTTAAGTACTGTGAGTTCTAACATGATTATTTTGGTTTGGCTCTTTCATCTCTCTTAGGTGAAAGGGAAGACAAATAACTGTAGGATATATTTTTTTTTTATGTACTATGGTAGAAGATTTAGCACATGTCATGCTTATATAAATTGAAGAAGATATTCATCTCGACATTGACTGGAAATCAATTAATTTTATATTTTCTCACAATTGCCAAATTATAAAAAATATAGGTAAGACAATTTATTCATCATTTATATACATTTTAAATGCTCTTAGAAGGACTAGTTATTAAGGCAAAACTTATTAAGCATTTTATATCAAATAAAATATACTTATAATGCAGATATTCTTATTCACTGATGCCATAAATATGAATGTTGATTTACATAGATAATCATAACTGCAGATCAGTCACATAGCCTTCTATTCTTAGTACTTTACCCCTCTTGTATCAGAACCTCAGAACTTGAAGATTTCAATTTGGCAAGCTCTTTCCCAATGAGCTACACCCCTAGCCCAACCTTGGATTTTTTTTTTTCACATGAGTTAGAAATAAAGATTATATATGACATTTCCCTACTTTTTGTGTAGGCAAATGGTACTCTACAAATTATTTATGAATAATCTATAAACTCTCATTTTCTTATAGCTCTTTGGTTTGATAGTGCATTTTAAGTTCTGATCATAGACATTATCTCATTTTTAAAAGGTTGATTTCATTCTCAGAGGGTCAGAATCAACCTGTGTACATTGGAAATGATAGGATGCTTCAGTGTTCCTCTATCTCTGAGAGAAGAAAGGGATAATCACTTGGGTTTGCCTGCATATGGATATAGTAACCATATAGTAACTGAAATGGGGAGTGGGGAGGAATGGTGGGACACCATTGATCCCATGATAAAAACTATTAAAAAAAGCCATACACAAATCCAAGTTAGACTGAGATTCTTAAATCTCCACACTTGGTTGCTGCACATGATGATGAGAGCAGCCACATGGGACAGGGTGACAAAAGAGAATGCCTAGGTTTGGAATAATAATAACAAGCTAAGGAAGACCGTTTTAGAAATAAATTTTATATTTGTTCTACAAATGTTACCATACACATAAACAAAAAATGTAGATTGGATTTAGGAGCATATTTCTGTAGATATTAAATTTCTGTAGAGGGCTGGGGCTGTAGCTCAGAGGTAGAGCACCTGCCTCGCACACGGGAGGCACCGGGTTCGATCCTCAGCACCACATAAAAATGAATAAAGATATTGTGTCCAACTACTACTAAAAAATATCTTTAAAAACTCTGTAGATATTAAAGAAAACATAATAAGCTTCAAGAAATCCAAACCTCAAGTTATGTAAACAAGAGGCATAATATTCTATTGTATCCAATTTAGTGAGAAGCATTTTTGACAAACTATATTCTTCAGTAATGGAGGTATAATAATTATGACATTTAACAGAGATGAAGATCTGTGTCAGTTTTTCATTGCTGTAACCAATACACCTGACAAGATCAACTTAGGGGAAGAAAAGGTGATTTCAGTTCAGTTAGCTGCTTTTGGTCTGAAGTGAGGCAGAACAGCATGGCAGAAGGGTATAGCCAAGGAAAACTGCCACAGAAACAGAGAGAGAGAGAGAGGGAAGAGCCAGGGATCCAAGATCCAATCCCCAAGAACATAACCCCAAAATCTCCTCCTCTAGTCATAGACAATTTGCCTACAATCACCACACAGTTAAACTAGGATGCATTAATTAGATTGCAGTTAATATAATCTAATTATTTAATGTCTGAAAATTCCTGCATTAATACAGGAACTTTGGGGGACACTTCCAAACCATAACTAAATATTATATTCATAAGTTTTAAAAATGCTTATTTTTAAGCTATTTAGTTGTTTTAATAGATAGGAATTAACAAATAATAGTATCATACAAAAGAGTAAAGTATCATTTTAGCCAGTCTACAAAAGACTAAGCTAATAGGTAGGTGGCCTGTAAGCACTTTAGTGACCAGAAGTCAAGTAGGTCATGAAGCTCACTTCACCTTCTTGTGTCATTAACCGCGTCTCGTGACCAATGCTGGCCCATTTAACACCCTTTCTCCATATCAGTGTTTATGATGTAGGAAACGGAAAACAGCGTCTCCTCAAGATTATAACTGAGAAATTGAATATCAATTTCTGCCTCATATCTCATTGCAGTTTTTGCTGTAAAAGAGTTGTAAAATATTCTTGCTATCTAAATAACTCTAAAGGCAGCACAATCTTTGTTTCCTTTACTAAATGAAAAGAAGAAGAAGAATATTGAGAGAATACTACAGTCCCTATTATTTCATTCTTAAAGTTAAAAGAGACCTGTGATATTAGTTGGTATATTTAATCTCTTTTAAAAAGGAAAGAAATATAAAAAGCATACCACTATCCTTGAGAATGTGGTTAAAAATTTCTGAAATTTTCCTTAAAGCAAAATATATGGTGTTCACAAATGATTCCTTTTCTTCCCTCTGGTTTTGCATTATATGATGTCATCATAATGCTCTTAAACTTTCTTGTAGTTTTATTTTGCAAATAATAAATTTAAATGTCAAAAAGGCGATAGTTTGCCCAAAAGAATATGACTCAAAGACAGGATGACGACTTAGATATGAATATATAAGCTCTATTTTCTTCATCTTATTGATTGTGATGGGCATTTATTTCAAAGAGATAAGGGAAAAAAACTGAAACTACCACGTTGTGTGTATTATTTCAATTCATGATTCTCATGATTACATAATTTCATTTTTTTCTCTTTTAAGGTATTTATTGGCACATCAATTATACAAATTAATGGAATTGACTATGAGGTTTTCTTTTGTGCTTACATGCATTGAGCAGATCCATTTCCATGGATTTCTAACTTCCCAAACTAGCATCCTACCCAGGACCTAGTTCCCTCTCCTATTTTCATATTGACTATTTTTTGCTTTTGATTTTAGCTTCCACATATGAACAATAATATGCAATACCTATCTTTTTGTATGTTTTATTTCACATAACATGATGTTCTAGAGATCAATCCATTTTGCTGGAAATTAGAGTCTTACTTTTTTATTGCTGAATAATATTCCCCTGGTTTTGTCCATTTACCTATTGAGGGCAATTAGGCTCATTCCATGTCTTAGCTATTGTGAATAAGGCCACAATGAACATATGTATGCAGATGTCTCTTTTGTATACACACCTTATTTCTTTCAGATATATCCCTCAGGACTGAAGGCAGTACATACACTTGTAAGCCCAGTGGCTTGGGAGCAGGAGCATCCCAAGTTCAAGGCCAGCCTCAAGTTAGTTTAGGCCCTTAGAAAGTTAGTGAGACCCTTTCTCAAAAGAAAAAAAAAATAAAAAGGGTTGGGCATGCAGCTCTGAGGCTAGCACACCTGGTTTCAATCCCTAGTATTAAAAAAAAATAGATAAATACCCCAGGAATGGAATTGATGATTTTTATGGCAGTACTATTTTTTTATCTTTTGGAAAAAATTCCATACTGTTTTCTATAGTGTCTGTATTTTGTATAGTGTCTATTTTCTATAGTGTCTCTATTTTNGAAGCTAGCCAATCCCTAAAAAACAAATACCAAATGTCTTCTTTGATATAATGAGAGCAACTAAGAACAGAGCAGGGAGGAAGAGCAGGAAGAAAAGATTAACATTAAACAGATACATGAGGTGGGGTGGAAAGGGAGAGAAAAGGGAAATTGCATGGTAATGGAGGGAGACCCTCATTGTTATACAAAATTACATATAAGAGGTTGTGAGGGGAATGGGAAAATAAACAAGGAGAAATATGAATTACAGTGGATGGGGTAGAGAGAGAAGATGGGAGGGGAGGGAGGGGGGATGGTAGAGGATAGGAAAGGTAGCAGAATACAACAGTTACTAATAGGGCATTATGTAAAAATGTGGATGTGTAACCGATGTGATTCTGCAATCTGTATTTGGGGTAAAATTGGGAGTTCATAACCAACTTGAATCTAATGTATGAAATATGATATGTCAAGAGCTTTATAATGTTTTGAACAACCAATAAAAAAATTAAAAAAAAAAAAAGAATCAGTTGACAGTAGTTGTGTAGATTTATTTATTTTTTAATTCCATTATTTTATTCATTAGGTCTACAGGTCTGTTTTTGTGCCAAATAATGCTGTTTTTGTTACTATGGTTGCGTAGTATGTCTTGAAGGTAGATATTGTGATATTTGTAGCTTTGTTCTTCGTTCTTAAAAGTGCTTCAACAATTTGGTATCTTTTGTGCTTCGAGGTCAATTTTAGAAATTTTTTTTTCTATTTCTGTGAAAAATATTATGGGAATTTTGACAGAGATTGTTTTTAATCTGTAGATGACTTTGAGTAGAATAGATATTTTGTATATGTTAATTTTTGCATTTCATGAACATGGGGCAATAGGAGTTATTTCCATCTTTTAGTGTCTTCTTCAATTTCTTTGATCAATATTCTGTAATTTTCATGAAGATGTCTTTCACTTCCTTAGTTAAATTTGTTTCTAATTTGTGAGTGTTTGTGTCTATTATGAATGGGATTTCTTTCATGATTTATTTCTCAATAAAATTGTTATTGGTACCTACAAAAGCTACTGATTTTGTATATTGATTTTGCATTCTGCTATTTTCCTGAATCCATCAGTTGTAATAGTATTTGGTGGAACCTTTAGATTTTTCTATGTATATAAAATTGTATCATTTGCAAATGGGGATAATTTGATTTCCTCCTGTTCTATTTGTATGCCATTTACTTCCTTCTTTTGTTTAATTAGTTTGACTAAAATTTTTAATTCTATATTGAATAATAACAGTCAAAGCGGGGATACACTTGTCTTCTCTCTGACCTTAGAGGAAAAGCTTTCAGCTATTCTCCATTCAGTATGATATGACTATGGGTTTGTCACACAAAACCTTTATCTCTTTTTCTGATCTGATTGATTCAGCTGATTTGATTATGATCAAAGGGTATTTTGTATCTATTGGTATGGTTACATGATTTGTATTTCTATTTATGTGATATATCACATCACATATGTTAATTACTGAAACATCTTTGCATACATGGAATGAAAACAACTTGGTAATGGTAGGGGATGTTTTTATGTGCTTTTATCTCTCCTGTGTCATGCTCGGGCAGTGGAAATGGGGTTCCCCTCAGTGGAGTGGGCTGGCTGAGAAATAAAAGCTAGAAAAAAAAAATAGAACAACAACAACAAAAATAACACAGGACACAAAAAATATTTTCAAAAGTGAGGGCAGGTAGGCAAGCCGATCAGATGAATCGAGCTTCTATATTATGGCAAATGGAGCCCGTGCCTGCTTTATTTATATCTAGAAACATCAAAGGCCTTCCATAGAATGTTCTTCACCAAAAAAGGTTAGAGGTGGGCTGTCCAGTTCCCAAAAGGTGACACCCTTCTCCAGAGATACTATGAGGGACCTTCCTAGTAGAGCTGAGATAAAGGTCATATTGCCAAGGAAAAGCCATGGATAATTCACAAAAACTAAATCTCCCTAGCTACCATACCAAGAGAAGACCCTCATGTAATTCATGGGTGGCTTCCCACACTTTTGAATTTTCTCATCTCCTACATACTTTGTTGCACCCTAAATCAAATGCTATCACTTTTCCAGAACTCTGGTCCACGGCAATATACTTAACACATTATTATACCCTTATTTCTTTCTGTGTTTTTTTCTATCTCCATCCACAATACAATGTGATCACCAATAAAGAACTTTATATTTCTTTTTCTTCCACACCTGAAAAGGTTTGTTTTGTATATCACTTTTTTATATCGATACAGAGTAAATGAGTGAATGATCAAGTGAATGGTCAGGTTAATATAAATAATTTATTATTTTCCTTTAGTTCAGTAAATGGTAAAGGAATATTGAAATGAAAAAGGTTCTCAACAAACATTTAGTAATATTGTCAATTTTATGTAGATAAATGTGATCAGAATTTGAGGCATTTGCTAAAATTTAAGATTAAATGTTTTTAATGAGCAATAGATCAAGAATTTTAGTATATTTTAACAAGGACGTTGAAGTTAAACTCTCAATAAAGAATTGAATGAAAGAAAGACTTATTCTTTCAGTATTGCTTATAAGGAAGCATTTTGAATCCTTATATGAAAATGAATTTTAAAAAAACTTATTTTTGATAACATGTAAGTATTCTGATTACTTTTATGAACACCATTAAATTTGGTTAAGTAACCAATTATCTTCCAGCTTATATTCGTATGAATTCTTTGTATTTTATTTGTATTTTTGAAAAACTTTGAACAAAATTTTATGACATAAGCAAAGCTTTAAATAGAAAACCTGAAGTGGTTGTATTCTTTATCTCAGTAGAAGGTTGGAATACATAAATTACATTTTTTATTTCACTGAATATCTGAATTTAGATCAGCTTTGATGTAACAACTGTTGGTTGACCCGATTAAAGTGAACCTCTCATCAAGTTGATTTAAGTCTACTCTGATGTTACCCAAGAATCTAAAATATGTGCTATTTTAAACAACCATCTGGCCTCTTAAATTCAAAACTTTATTTGACTGCAATGTTAGGAAGCTGACTTTTTGTTTCTAATTAAATTTTGTTATATTCTGTTTTATATAAAACTTTCTGCAATATGGCAAGTAATTTCCTTTTTAACTTACATGAATAGTTATCTCCCCACCATTAATTCTACCTTAAGAAAGCAACCATAACATTTAGAAGAAAGTTGATCATAATGAATACCATAACTTGAATTTTTCAGAGCATTCTAACCAGAAAAAAAGTGAGAGATGATGAGGGGGTGGGGAGAGATAGAGAGAGGAAGAGAGGGAAGAGGAGAAGAGAGAGGAAAAGGAGGAATAGAGAAAAATTAATTTTTGAGGAAAATAATATAGCATGTGGTATTCATCTCTTTTAGGGAAAGTAAAATATTCTACTGAAAATCTGAGAGATGTCTTATAATTCAAGACTTCTATAAATCATTCAATTTGTCACTCTCTACCTTTCTGGGCCTGTATTCCAGTGCCATTTTCATCAATTAAATTTATTGAAATAACAATAATTTTTCTGTTTTCCTCAATATATGGGCAATTGATGTTGACGTAACTCTAAAGTGATAGTTTCAGACTGCTGAACAATTATGTTCCAAATAATATTCTTCAGTAGGAGTTTATTTTATTTATTTGAGTAAACTCTCTGAAATATTATGATTGAAGCATCTCATACATTTCACATTTATTAATCAATTACATATCGTGGTATAACTTGTGTCAGGAGGTGGAAATGCAGAGTTAAATGAATGAACAGTCTATTTAGCAAAAGGGTATTTTCTGGTTCATGCTTTAATTTCAATATGAGAAAAACTATTTATCTTAATATGTAAATATTATTGCAAAGATAGAAAATTACTTTTGAAAAATCAAACAATATAGATGCATGCAAGAGTAAAATTGGCAGCACCCACCTAACATGCATCATGCTTTGTGTAACTACTATGATGGTATGCAATTTATTCTTCCAGATGTGCACACATACACACATGAATATATACATAGAAGAAGCATAGTTTCCATTATGGCAAAATTTTTCCTACACTATATGTGTTTCTGGAACTCATTGTTTTTCTCAGGAAAATATATTCTTAACATCTTTGTTAGTGCCAAGAAATCTACTAATCTGTTTGTATTATATATTTAGTGTATGGTTCCCACAATTTTTAATGTTCTAAATCATGTGTAAATGACACATATAATATTTCTGTGTAGGCATATAAATACATGTGTAATTTAAAATATCCTTGCATATTTTGTCTTTCTTCCTTTTTTATAAAAAAATTATTAATCATTTACTCTGTGGGAATTTCCTCTTGAATTCTGTAAAACTACTGTATCTAAGGAATAAATATCTTAGAGGAAGTTATGGAAAACAAATAAATAGATGAAATTGATTATTACAGTTTTTGATAATGTTATACTGTATGATAGAGATTTCACCATGGCAAATAAATTTAAATAATTGAAGATCTAAGCTCAAGAGAGTTCTCTTTCTAATCTTGCATGTACAGAATTTGGAAGGTGCCTCTTCTATACACACAGGAAAAAAAAAACCTGAACAAATGAAAATCAACAACTTTTCTTAGATGTATTAGAGAATTAGTGTCCTAGGATAGGGTAAACCACTTTTTTTTTAGATGGATTCTCTTCTCGTTTTGCAGTGCTGTGACCTCACATACACTGAACAAGAGCTCTACCTTTCAGCTACATCCTTGAAACTTCCATTTTTATGTTATTTTGAGACAATCTCACTAAGTTTCTGAGGCTGGCCTTTAATTTATGATCCTCCTGTCTCAGCCTCCTGAGTAGCTGGGATCACAGGCTTGCACCACCATGACCACCTTCTGTTCCCAGAACTAAAAAAAATAAACAGGCAGATGCACAGAATAATAATGTCTTAGAGTGGAAACCCATGAAAAGAAAACTCTGTAGGAACAAGCACTAGATCAGAAAAAATTAAACTGTAATTGATATTGATGTAGGATAAAACTCCAAGGGGGTAAGTCTAGTGTGACCCTCCTCACCATTAACAGTTTGCCTGTAGGAGCCAGGTTTTCCACAGTGACAACAAGAAAAAAAAAAAAAAAGATCTCATTCTTTTGTGAAAGTTCAGAGGACAGTAGAGCATTTTACATGTATTCAGAGCATTCTTCTTACTAATATTATCTTCTCTCAAGAGATGCAATTTTTCAAGAGCCTAACCCACTAGAATTTTATCAGTACTTAAAAACTGAGAACAACAATACCCAACTCCATCTTACTCTAACCTTTCCCATGGCAAAGGGTAGTAGCCATATCTATTGTCCTTTAGCCATCTTGTCTCACCTACAGGGAGAAAAATATACCACACGTAAGAGAGAAGAACTTATAAAGGTGACAGCTCAGGAGTTCCAGCTCTCTGATAGACTGAGACCTAATCATAGGTCTATGGAAATTGTCCCTTACCCCATACCATACTACCACATCAATAGTACTCTTGTATAATAGGGAAGAAAAAAACAAGGGCACCAGAGGAAAAGTTAGCTCTGACACCTACAGATAAATATAGCCTCACTCTTTTCCAGATAAAAATAAATCCTCATATTAAAATCTAATTTATTTTGTGTACATGCCTGGTTTACATGTCTGACTTGAAATTTTAAAAAAAATGCAAGACACGACAAAATATAGTAAATATAGTTTGTTGAGACAGATTAAGCATCTAACTCAAATCATATATGGCAGCAATTTAGGGATAATGGGACCAAGAATTCAAAGCAAAAATGATTAGTATGCTAAATATTTAATGGAAAAAGTGAATAACATTTACTAATGGTTGGGTGACATAAGCAGAAAGGTAGAAACTCTAAGAAAGGATCAAAAGGGAAGGATAGAAATGAAAGAAGCTTTAGCAGAAATGAAGAATGATTTTGATGCCATTGTAGACTGAACATAGCCATGGAAAAAAATAGTGAATTTGAAGACATCTCAATAGAAAATTTCAAAATAAACATAGAAAAAAAAGATGGATATAGATTAAAATATCCAAGCATTATAGAATGATTACAAAAGATGGACATAGATATAATGGGAATAACAGGAGAATTTTAAAAAGATATAGAAGAAATGGCAGATAATTTCTTCAAACTTATGACAGACACTTAATTACAGACATGGGAAACTCAGAGTATCAAGCATGATAAATACAAAAATTTCTATACCTAGGCATATCATATTCAAAATTCAAAAAATCAATTGCAAAAAGATTCTTTTTGAAAGTAAACACATGGATGAAATGCCATACTTATGCATGAGCAAGAATAAGTATTACATTGACCTTCTATTCCAGAATTTATGCAAGAAAGAAAAATAAAAGAATGGAATAATATATTTTTTGTGTGTGTTTTTTAAGATTACCAATTTAAATTTATGTATTCATCAAAATTGTCCTTTAAAAATTTGAAGTAATTTATTGCCAATAAATCTGCCTTGTAAAAAATGTTAAAAAAATTTGGACAAAAGAAACATGATATATGTCAGAAAGAGATCTACACAAACAAAGGCAGAATGGTAAAGAAGGGGATAAAGCAATATTGCAGTACAATAAGACTGTCTAATGATTGTCTCCTAGGGAAAAAAAAAAGCTTTTCATGCATGACACTACAATCACAAGTGGTAAGGTAGCCAAAGAGAGATTTCAGTACCAATTAAATGAGAAGAAAAGATGCATTAAAGAAGGAAGGAAAAGATTTTCTATACCACTCTTCCCTGACTCTGAGTACAATGATGAGTAGAGATGTCGTTTCTTGGAGGCAGAAGGAGGAAATTAAGTCCAAACTTTAAACTTAATACTCAGTACCAAATCCACCCTGGTGAGAAATAGGTTTAAGTCCATGTACTATAATTCTTACCCACAGGTCAATATTTGCAAACTATACTTCTGGACCTGTCCCCGTGCTTGGCAGAGGCCCAAGACCCCAGTTGGTGAGACTTGTGTATAGGCTAGCATCACCTGAGGCTTACTGTAGTGGTCTTGGGCTATGACTGTACCCAAAGGGAAAGCAGTGCACAGAGTGTATGCCTTGGTCCTGCTCCTGTGCTGCATTGGTCTCAGTAAACTGTGGGCTCTACTTTTGACACTCAATTACAGCATTGGTGGTCATGGTAATGCCCAACCATGGCAAATCCAGGAAGAAGAGATTCATTGTCCATTTGGGGAAATGAAAACAAAGTAATCACCAAGTCATTAAAAGCCCAGGGGTAGTCCTTCAGTGGTGAGGCACAGTGTAAGGCCAAATCCTACAGTCTCTTACACAGGAAGGAATGAATAAGACATGTGGGCCTACCCAGTCCAGGCACCTGTGTTTAGTAATGGGCTACCTTTTTATTAGACATTCCCCCAATTCATTCTAAATAATACACAAACTTAAGATGTGGGACAAACTTGGGTCTGGGGCACCCTCTAGTGCTAACTCAGTGACAACACATCTACCATAGATGTCAAACTTGGACTTAGGGTTCCATTTCATGATTAAACAGTGGCAATGATGACAGGTTCAGAAAAATTAATCTGACTCATAATGTCTGAAAGGAGAAACACAAGACCAAATTATAAAAACTAAAATAAGTATCCAGTTCCTCATTGTGCAAACATTGCTGTATGCTGAACACATCAAAAACATAAACCAAGATGTCACCTAACAAGACCAAATACCTACAATGTAGCAACCAATATGTGAAATTTTTTATCAGATAATTTAAAATATCTGTTTTTAGAAAATTAAATACAATTCAAGAATACACAGAGGTACAATTGAATACTTTATCAGAAAAACTTTACAGAAAGATTTAGGTAACAATAAAACTGAAACAAAAATCCTTGTGCTAAGAAGTACATTAAACAAATTGAAAATATGATAGAAAGCACCAATAGCAGAATACATTAAAAAGAAGATAGCAATGTTGAGATAAAAGAATAAAATTAAAATGCACAGTTACAGGAGGAAAAAAAAAGAAATGAATGAAGGGCATGAAGAAAATTTATGGGAAATTTGGAATTGCATGAAAAGAGAAAATGCTTTGGCTATCACCATTCAAGACAGAGATAAAAAAGCCAAATGAGAAAAAAAAATATTCAAAGAGATAATAACAGAATAGTTCACAAATCTAGAAAAGAATATAAAATCCAAGCACTGGAATGTTAAAGCTCTCAAAACTTAAATTCAAAGACAGAATTCTCAAAGGGAGGGAAGAAAAAATATCATAAAAATTTATTAAATTTACTGGACAACAGATTTCTGGCCAGAAATTCTATAGGCAAGAAAGAAGACATGATCGATACGTGTACACACACACACACACACACACACACACAGACACACACATACCCAAAGACTACTCCAAAACTCTAATAAACACATTCAGTAATTCAGTAAAGTTACAGGATAGAAAATCAACATACAAAATCATTAGTTTTTCTACATGTCAATAGTGACTTATCTGAAGTAGACATGAAGAAAGCAATAGCTTTACAGTATCCACACAAAAATTGAATATCTAGCTGAAAAATTTAACACAAAATATAAATATTTCAATGATGAAAACTATAGACATTGATGAACAAAATTGAATAGGACATTAAAAAATGGAATGACATGCATGTGTGTAGATTAGAAGCAGAAATGTTGTAAAAATATTTATATACCCAAAGTTATCTACAGCTTCAAGGTATTCCCTATCAAAATACCAATAAAAATCCATACAACCCTTGAAAAAATCCTGAAATTCCTACATAATGAAAAAAGGCCCAAATAGCCAAAACAATTTTTATTAAAAAGTACAAAGCAAGAGATATTACATGACCTAAATTCAGAATTACTACAAAACATTTGCTTTAATTTGGATATTCAATGTGCCAAAATATCATATGTTGAGACTTGCTCTCCAGACTGGTTCTACTGGAAGTTTCTGTGGACCGTTAGTGGGTAGGCTCAGTGAAAACTCCTTGGGTCATTGGAGGTGTGCATCAAGGGAATGGTAAAACCACAGGCTCTCCTATCTCTCTGGTTCCTGGATCATGAAGCGAACGGTTCTCTGGACAACATACTCCTCATCCTTGCCCTCTGGCATCCCTAGTAGAAAAATGAACTACATGATTAAACAGTCTTTGACTGGAACCTTCAGAACTATGAACCAAAATAAACATTTCTCTTCAGAAGTTATTTACCTCAGGTTTCATTTGTACAGTAATGATAAGTTTACTAACACACCTATGGTAATCAAAACAGCATGGCACTTAAAACCAGACACATAAACCCATTCAACATAATAGAGAAACTGTATCTTTAATTCTAAAAAATACACATCTAAAACCAACTGATCTTCAATAAAATTGCTAAAAACACACATTAGAAGAAATATAGTCTTTTTAATACTTGATATTGGGAAATCTGGATAGCCACATGCAGAAGAATTAAACTAGATGACTATTTCTCACATTACAAAAATAAATTATAAATGGTTAGACTTAAGAATAAGATCAGAAATTGTGAAACTAATAGAAAAGAAAAAAAAACAGGATAAACAATTCAGGACATTTTATTAAAGAAAGATTTTTTGGACAAGACACTTAAAGCATAGGCAAAAATTTCTGTACTCATGCTGGGGGGAGGCGGAAGACTGCACAGCAAAGAATCAACAGAATGAAGAAGTAGCTTTTGGAATAAAAGAAAACACTTTTAAAGAATATGTTTCATAAGTATCTAGTACTGAGAATATATAAGAAATTCCTAAAAGCTCAAAAGCAAATCACCAAATAACCCAATTAAAATGTGGGCAGTATACAAGATGACGTATCTTAGGAGAAAATATACAAGTGGCCAACAGATGTATGGAAAAAATGTTTCATGTCTGTGATTATCAGGGAAATGCAATTCAGAACTAAAATGAGATATCTGCTCACCAATTAAAATGATGATTATAAAAGATCATACAAAACAAGTTGTGATGATGCTGTGAAGAAAAGAGAAATTCTTCAAACTCTTGGTGGAAATGTAAACTAGTTCATTCATTATGAAACAAAAACTATGAAGGTTCTTCCAAAAATGAAAGAAAAATTCCCATATGATCCAGCAATCCCACTTTGGGGTATAGTTGTAAAGAAAATCAAATCAGTATGTCAAAGAAACACCTTCACTCACAGGATGACTGAAGCACAGTAGCCAAGACATGGAATCAATCTAAATGTTCATGCACTGGTGAATGGATAAAGAAAATGTAGTACATGTAAACACTGAGATTATTACTTTGCCATAAAAAATGAAATACTTATTGAAGGTCAGCCTCAGCAAGGCCCTAAGAAATTTAGTGAGAATTTTTCTCAGAAAAAAAATTATAAAAGAGCTGATGATATAACTCAGAGCTCAGTAGCTCAGTAATAGACACCTGTGTGTTCACATCTCAGTAAAACAATACAAGAAAACAACAACAAAAAGGAAATCCTGATATTTGTGACAATATAAATAAAGATCATTATGTTAAACAAGTCAGACACAAAAAGAAAAGTATAATCTCACTTAGATGTTGAATCTAAGAAATTGATGATATAGATGCTGTGAGTAGAATGGTTTTTTCCAGAGGCAGGGGACAATGGGGCTATGGAGTAGGGAAAGTTTGAACAATGAGTACTAAATTACAGTTCAACTGAAGCAAGAAGCTCTAGGGGTACTATTGTACAATAAGCTGACTATAGATAATAATTTTTACTGTATATTTCAAAATAATAGAAGAAAGCATTTTGAAAGTTTTCATTACAAAAATTTGTCAATTGAGGAGATAAATGTGTTTTCCTAAATTTAAACATTACACAATATATATCTGTTTCAAACATTACATGGTGCCCCACTAATATGTGTAACTTTTATTTTCCGTACCATTTGAAATAAAATAGAAGGTGCATTGTAAACTTAAAATATAGTGGTAGAAAGGGAATAAATAATAGTAAAATACAATATTTCTCTTATTCTTGATTTTATACATAGAAAGTATTTAAAATATTAATGGCAAAAAATAATATATTCGGTGGTTGTAACTTATTAGTAAAATTCAATGAATGACAGCATTGTTATAAGTAATGAGAGGGAAATATTTGGAATATATTTCTATATGGTATTTACACTTCTGGAATAGTAGTGAACTGTCATTTGGAAGAGTACTGGGAAGAGTATATTTCAAATAAAGCTCAACCACTAAAAAAAAGGAAAAATAGAAGTGTAAACTTAATAAGAGAAGAGACAAAATAAAATAATACAAAATAATTAAAATCAGTGCATGCCAAAATAGAGTTGAAGAGAATAAAAAGAAAACTCAGAACAAGGCCAGGGATGTAAACAAATATAATACAGAGATGTTGATAATCACTGAAAAACACTAATAACATACATATACCAATTAAAAGATATGCTGTGAACAAGGGTTAAAAACTGTTTCAAATTGAGTCTATCATATGAAATCTAAAGACATGTATGAATTAAAGTACGTACAAACTTGGATTGCTTTTTTCATAAAAATGTTAATTATTATAAATGGAATAGAAATACCTAAAGCAGCTATAATCCATATCACATGCATCTGTTAACTATATGAGTTTTTATTTTTATTTTAGATTTTTAATCTGTAAAATATGAGACAAATATGCAAAAGTAAATAAATATTGTACAACTGAAAATTTTTATAAACTGAAGAAATGAGTAATCTCTACCAAGAATAAAATAGAATGTAGAATAAGATATTTGTCATATATATATATATAATATATATATATAT
>NW_026000075.1:18914229-18932601 GCF_001458135.2 Marmota marmota marmota | reverse complement strand
ATATATATATATATATATATATATAATATATATAAAAAAATAAGAACTGAGAGAAGATTTTAATGTGAATAGTGTGAAGATATATTTTACTCTGGGAAGGAGATGAGCTGCTTCCTCCAGAAGTAGATGGCAGATTATTTAAGATTCAACAATCTTACTATCCCTTTTTGCTCTATCATGTTGTATTTGGTCTTTACAAAGTATGTCTCTTAACAGAGATGTTTCTGTAGCTCTTTTCACCATTATCCACTATTATTAACCTGGAGCCCTCTTGGCTGCTGGTAATGTATGGGTGAAAAGAAGCATTCTGAAAGTTATGATTAAAACCATCATTCAGTGACCTGTTTGCTGTGCTGTTTTCTGCAAGGTGTTTCTTATTTCCTCTCTCTCCCTTATGTAAGAGAGGAAGGCTGAAGGGGCTCGAGTCAGAAATGCTTTTTCTCTAAAACTTTTAGAGGAAATAGATCAGATTTTGTTAAAGCCTTTTCCCTTGGTAAGTAGACTTTTCTTGAGGAGAATATCCTGAGCATACTTCACAATGTTTAATATTCCTTTTTCCTCTGCATAACCATGAAGGGATTTTTCCTAGAGTCTCATTTGGTGGAGTTACTCATGATAACACCTGTGAAATTGTTGTCTGCATTCTCAGATGGCTAATGACTCACCTCCTCTTACTTTGCATTGTCTCTAATAATTCTTCAAAATTTACACTTATAAGTTCCTTATAGTATTGACTCAGCAGGGTCCATTTCAGGTACTGAGATCTTTTCTGTCTGGGACTCTCAGGATTTACCTGCTCACACCCTATAGTGTCTGTTTTTTTCTGCAACATTAGTTGTGGCAATTGATTTTCAGATTGTTTAGTTTTTTTTTTTTTTAATTTTAGGGTAACAAATTTCAAGCTCTTCACATTATAGAATTGGAAGTGAAAATTCTTAATGATATTTTAAGCATGGTAGTACAATCATTCAGATAAAAAGGTTTATCAGAGTATATAAAGAAATACAATGTTTTGTCTATTACAACTAATTTTAAATGTAATTTCTTAGGCTAAAAATAGAGGCACGAGGAAAATGTACCATGCTAATAATCAAGGAAGGCTGGAATAATTATGTTAATTTCAGACAAAGTGAAAGGCAAAGGAAGTTGATCAAAGAGAAGTAGGAGCCTGACATATTAATAAGGGGGTAAGTTTTCAAGAAGGCAAAACTTTCAGCATTCATCCATAGGCAAAGATGGCTTAAAAATATATGAAACAGAAAATGATAAAACTTAATGGAAAAAATCTAGTAATTTATATGATATTTGCAGACTTCAAGACATTTCTGTCCAAAATTGATATAACAACAGCTATAAAATATGTAACTTTATGAAAGACATGTATAATATTTTGAAATTACCTGGTATAATTGACATTTACAGAATTCTGCATCCAATGGCATTACGTACATTCTTTTCAAGGGCACATAGGACGTTTACAAAATTAAAACACCTAAACTGTTAAAAGCTTCTTAGAAAATTTAAAATAATAAAAACCATATAGTGCATATTCTAAAACATTAAAGTTGTTAAAGAATAAATCTATAACAGACAGCTGGAAAAAATCCCCAAATATTTGAAAGTGACAAAGATACTTCTAAATAATTCATGGATTAAAAAAATCGTAAAAGAAAAATATACACATATATGTATGCAGACACATGAACCCAACCAAGAAGTATAAAATATAATTTATTAGAATCATTTGGATGCTATGAAAAAGATGCTCAGAGAAAAATTGTAGCAATAAATGCGTGTTAGAAAAGAAGAAACATCTGAATCAGTAACCTAAAGCTTCTGCTTCAAAACACCAGAGGAAAAACCAAAATAAATTTAAAACAAACAGAAAAAGGAAATTAGCAATAATTTAAAAAGAAATCTAAATTTGAAAAACCAAAACAAAACAAAACAAAAGCATAACTTTGGAGAAAATCAGTTAAACCAAGAGCTAGTTCTTTCAAATAATAAAAGGTAAGTTTCAAATTAAATTAGAAAAAATAACATACAAATCTTCAGTATCAGCAACAATAGAGGGGTCATCATTACAGATCTCATAGACATCAAGCAACACTAAAGGAATATGAAAAACAACCCTGTTCAGAAATTTTATTACTAGTTACAAATTATATAACTCACACAAAAAGAAATAATCAGAATAGACCTAAATCTTTTAAAGTAATTGAATCAATATTTAATAACCTTCCCACCACAAAGCACTAGGCTCATAGTTTTCTGGTGTTTCTACCAAACATTTACAAATGATATATCAGTCCCTGATAATCTCTTCCAAAAAATTAGAGCAGGAATAACATTTCCTCTGACTTCTATGAGGCTAGCATTATTTTCACAGCAAACAAAATACATTTCCAAGAGGAAAACTGCTAATCAATATTTCTCATGGACATACATGCTAACTTTCTTCACAAAATGCAAGTAAGCAAAATTTGGCAACATATAAAATATAGTACTTCAAAGTGTGACTCATTTCAGGAATACAAGTATGCTTTAAAATTCATAATGTTTAAATTATAAAATTTATAATAATTAAATTTTAAATTTATATTTTATTAAAACATATAATTATATCAATAGATCCAGAAAAAACTGTTCAACCTCATTAGAAATCTGTTATGATAAAAGATTAGAAAAATAGAAAGAAAATTTCTTAATCTAATTACCATCATAAAAGACCCTGCTAACACTATCTTTAACTGTTTCTTAACTAATAAAATTTTTGTCTTTTCTCATATTTCCTATATAAATGAAACTAGAAGTCCTGACTCATTTAATTAGAGAAGAAAAAAAATATACAAATTGAGAACGTAGAAAAAACTGTCTTTGTTCTTAGAGGACTTGACTACAGATATAAAAAACTCCAAATAATTCATAAAATATTTTTAAAATAAGCTAGTTAACAATAAGGCCTAGGATACAAGGTTGTGTCTCATTTATACATAAAGTCACATATCCACAATGAGAAACTGGAATTTTAAATCAAAACTCAAAATATTTATAACAGCACACAAAAATTACTTGGGTATATGTAATAAAATATCCATAAAAATCTATACATGGAAAACTGTAAAATACCAATGAAAAAATCAAATGAATAAATGGAGAAATATTTCATGTTTGTAGATTAGAGGATTCAATGTTAACCAAGATGGCAATGTTTCCCACCTTGGCTTGAAATTATAATCAAATTTTCTGAAAAGAATGTTGTAGATACTAAAACTTTATTTGAAATGCAAAGGGCCTAAATTGTTTAGAAAGGACAAATTCATAGGATTTAAAACCTCTGAATTTGAAACTTACTCTAAAGTTACAATAATCAAGAGTTGGTGGTATTGATTATAAAACAGACACTTAGATCAATACAATAGAATAAAGAACAGAGAAATGGACTCATACTAGTAAATTCAACTGATACTTGTCAAAAGTATGAAAGCTATTCAGTGGAGAAAGGATAGTCTCAGAGTACTGTAGTCATTGGATGTCCATATGCAAAAAAGATGAACACAAAATCATTTAATAAAAAAAAATTGTATTAAAATGAATTAATGGCTGTTATGGTTTGAATGTTTCACCCCAAAAACATGCGCTGGAAACTTAATCACCAATTCAATGATGTTGGGAAGTGGGTGTTAATGAGAAATGACTAGCCCCTGAAGGAAGAGTGAACAAATTAAGATCATTATTCTGATATTAAATGAAAACATGTGTTTGGGCCCATTCCTTCCACACTCATGTGCTTGTGTTTATGTGTGTTTGTCCCTTTCTCTCTCTTTCCTTCCTCTATCTAATCCTCTCTTGCCTTTTCTTCTTTTCTTGTCCTTCTGCCCTCTACTTTCCATCATAGGATGACATAGTAAGAAGGTTCTTGCCCCCTGTAAAAAGTACAAAGAGTTGGGTATGTAGCTCAGGGGTAAACTGTCCCTGAGTTCAATCTTCAGTACCTTGTCTCACAAAAATATAGGTCCTGGATTTTGGATTTCCCACCTCTAGTATAATAAGTAAATCATTTTTTTACTCATTGTATATTACCTGTTATATTTTATAGCCACACAAGATTGAACAAGAAATAGCCCTATCTATAATTTTCAAAAGTATAATATTTCAACAAAAAAAAAACATAAAAGAAAGTAAATATATATGACCATGTATTTGTTGATAACTTTTTAATACAAAACCAACATAATGCCCTTGAAAGATTAAAAAATTAAGCAGGAGGTTCTTTTTTAAAAAATCTGAATTTCTGTGAAATACGTTAAGAGAAAAGGATTAGGCACTAGTTGGTTAGACATATTTCCAAGAATCCAAAATATACAAAAAGCTCTTAAAGCCAAAGAGAAATAAACATTAAAAATTAAAGATCACGAAAATTCTCAAAAGAAATCTCATCAAAGATGATATACACATATTAAATAAACATAAAAAGAAGCTTGTCATCATGTGGTGTTTGAAAAATGAAAAAGAGAAATCAATACATATTCATAAAAGTGACTAAACAGAAAAAAAATCAAAAACACTGAAAATAGTAGTTATTAAAAGAAGCAGAACCACAGTGTTCTCATTGCTGATGAGAACATACAATGATATTGTTATTCTGGAAAACAATTTGGTGGCTTTTTTGCAGAGCTAAATATAATTCGTAACCAATCTGGAAATTATACTCCACAGAAAACCTGTAGATGAGTGTTTATAGAAACATTTTTTTTTCTTCGTTAACAATTGATTTATTTTTTAAATTGTTTAAATTTATTTTAATTAGTTATACATGACAATAGAAGGCATTTATGTACTTCCATATATCACACATAGATGGGATATAATTTCTTTTTTCTGAGTGTGCGTGTTGCAGAATCATATTGGTCATGCAATAACATATATACATACAGTAATAATTTCTGTTTCATTCTACTATCTTTCCTATCCCCACATCCTCTCCTCTCCCTTCCCATCACTTCCCTCTACCTAATCTAAGGTAATGCTATTCTTCCCTAGTGTCCCCCGCCTTATTGTGAATTAGCATCCGCACAGTAGAGAGAACATTGGGCCTTTGGTTTTGTGGGATTGGCTTATTAGGCTTAGCATGATATTCTTCAACTCCAATCATTTACTGAAAAATTTCATAATTTTACATCCACAGACACTACAAATCATAAGTAAACAAAATTCTCTTCAACAGGCAAATGGATAAACAATTTTGGCACATCCATGCACTGGATTATTTAACAGTAATAAAAAATGTAATTAAAAAATAAGACAGCATTTCAAGACGTGCTGAAACATGAATGATAACTAACTGCATGTTGTTAAGAGAATAATCAGTCTGAAAGCTTACATCCCACATGCTTCCATGATATGATGTTCTACAGAAAGAAACTATGGAAAGAATAGACAAATCACTGTTTATTAGGGGTGTGGAGAAGGGGATCATTGAATGAATGAAGTGTTACTTTTATGAAAAGTTATTTTTTATGACTGTGAAACTATTCTATTATGACACTATTTGTGGCCACCTGAACAACTATATTTGTCAAACTCATGGAATTTTACTGCACAAAGCCTTATCCTAGGATTGAATGCAGACTGTGACAAAATAAGTAACTTGGATAAGGAACACAGCCCATAATAATAAGTGTAAAGGCTTATGCAGAACCACTGCAGTTTAGTTGATAAAGTTTTTCTCATGGTGATATTAGTTAGATCTGAAAACATACATGTGTATCTTGGAAATGGATAAATAAAAGGATGGTGGACAGTTGGCTTTTTAAAATTAACTGGTGTACTATAATTTTACATAACAGTGAGATTCACTGTTACATATTTGGTTGGGCAAGGTGGTGTCTACCCATGTTCATATCAATTTGGGATGCTGAGGAAGGAATATCACAAGTTCAAAGCCCAAGTCAGGTTTCTTGGTGGGGTGAGAAGTGACAGGTAATTGAAACAAGATGCTAAAATGAGCTATATAGGACTGTGCTACATTGGAGATATCCAGAACAACTCATGTTTTGTTGAAAGTACATACTGAAGAAAAGATATAGAATTAAAACATGTATGGATGACCCTTATTGTAGACACAAATATTTCCTAGTTTTATCAAATAAAAGGGCTCAAAAGCAATAATAAATACTTAAGTAGTAACGAGAGCATGTAGTTCCTGGAACTTGGTATTAAGGCCAAATTCTAGTTTTTTGAATCAGTGTCCCTCTGATATATTCTACCCATAATGTGGGCAAGTATATGTGTGTGGGCAAATCTTTAATTTCTGGCACTAAATGATGCACCAAGTTATTTTTGTGTTTGAGTGTGTGTGTGTGTGTGTGTGTAGAAAGAGAGAGAGAGAGAGAGAGAGAGAGAGAGAGAGAGAGAAAATCTTACAATGTCTTTATATAATTAAATAAAGAAATGTATATAAAATTAAACTTTTAAAAATTGAAGAATCTAAATAAAAGAACTTTTATAAATTAGAAAAATTGAAAATTCCAAGTATCAAAGAATAAAAGAAAGGACTCTAAATATGCTAAGTTCAATCAGGACATAATTTTTACTTCATGGTAGACATACTTACATATTCTTACATATAAAAATATGAATTATAAACAAAATTTATACATATATTTATAAACAAGGTATTATAATATAATATGAATCAGAAACCTTAGACAATATTTAATATATAATACATATTCAACTATACCCAACAGTCCCCAAAATATCTTTGCTGCTATTTTTTAAAGTTGGTACCCAATAACACCTCCTGAATTGCTTCAATTGTCATGAAGCTTTTCTCTAATTTATTCTCTAATTTATATTTTGCTTGTTTTACTAATATATTACAATACATTTCACGTTATTGAAACATGTCATTTTCTTTTGATCGGGCTCCCATTACACATTTTTTATTAAGAATGTTTTATAAGTGTCATTATACATTTTATTTATTTTGATATTTACATCTTATTGTGGAATATCAGAAGAATAGCAATTCAAGTCTGATAATTTGGATAAATATCGCATCATTGCAAAAGTGTATTTTCCCAAATGTAATAAATAAAAAAGTAATCAGTAGATTTATACTTTTAAAAATTGTGAATATTTACATATCAATAACTTTTAGCATCTATTGCTCTTTTTTACTTGAATTAATTATTATATGATGAGTTGTAAAGGGGGCATCCTTCTCAATCTTTTTCTTTCTGTTTTTGGAGGGTGAACACTGGATATTGAATACAGGAGTCCTTTACCACTGAGCTACATCTCCAGTCATTTTTATTTTTTATTTTGAGTCAGGAGCTTGCTAGGTTGCTGAGGGTCTAAGTTGCTTAGGCTACTATTGAACTTGCTATCCTCCTGCCTCAACCTCCAGAGCTGCTGGGATTATAGGCATGTTCCACTGTGCCTGGCTCTTCTACATTTTTAGCAGACATTTTTCTATAGGATTTCTACTCCCTCCTCTGTTTTGAAAGTTGTTTGACATTCATGAATTACAATGCTTTGTTAATCATTACCTGAAGTTTTTTGTGATGCACAAATTGTCCTAAATATAATAATTGAGGTTGTCTCAATTAAATGAGGCTTAAATTTAGTACAAAATACAGGTATTACACTATATCCATTAGTTTCCTCAATTGGTATCTCAATATATCTTTTAAAAAACATTTGCAATAAAATTGTTAGTTGTGGACACTTTGGTAATGTCAGACATTTTATAACTCTCAATGTGTGTCAGGCACTGTTCTTGGTATTTTAAATATAATAACTTTATAAAATATCCAAACTTTATATGAAAATTTCTTGTATTATGCCCATTTAACCAATAAGAAAAAACTAAGCACAGCATGTTTAGGTAATTCCTAATGCAATCAAAATCATACTATATAACTCACTGAAGAGTTCATGACAAGTTTTAAAGCCAAGAATTCCGACCCAAGATTATATACTCTCATGTATCACTGTATACTATGTCTTTATGGAATTCTTGAGTTTGTAGCAGATATTGTGAAGAGATTAGACCTTGAGAAAATAGTAGTTATTATTATTATCATCTTGCTAGAGATACCTTAGTCTGTAGGAATTTTGATTCTAAAATGTCATACATTTTATGTAGAATATATTTTTAAACTGTTGCCTTCTCTATATATTAGTTATATCCATATAATCTCTTCCTTTTAAGAATTATGCAATTTGCATGACAAAAAACTTTCTTACATATAGAAAATATCAGAATAATATGTATTTTTTGTGAAATAAAAGTTCACACCCCCCAATTTTAAAGTATGCATGCACTTCTCTACAAAGCAACAATCGGTATTTATATAATTCATATGATGGAGAAAAGTATAACAGTAACTATATTTGGTATGCCATTTGACATATAAGGTTATAAATCAGCAATTCTCTGTTGTCCTGGTTACAGAGTGAGGATCATCAGAGGGTATATCACACAGACACATATACAGGAGTACATAATATTCTACTCATATTCAAGGCCCATATACAAAGGAAAATTATATATTATTCCTAATATCTTAAAATTATTATGATTAAACCATTCATTTATCTATTCCCTATATGAATTTATAGCATATTTCATTAAGCTCTTCATAATCTTGCTTTTGGCCCTACAGTGATCATAACATTTTACAAAAAGTGAACTTTGCATTTTTTAACATAGCTTTCAGTTGAAAGAAAGGCCACTTTGAAGAAGAAAGAAATAAACTACATTGCTATTTTATCTACTACTTTTATACATGGGATGGTGCCACACAAAAAAATCTCTGTAAGGACAACACAACTTTGGTGATAGGTTAGGAAACTACTCCTTACATACTAAAATTAGCCCTTGGGGTGTTGCATATTTTACAAGCACTATGCAAAATATGTGCTTTACACTTTTAAAACCATATAAGCAACATATCCTTTTACATAAATTTGCCCATATAAGCATTACATTAAATAATCATTTACTTATTACTCATAAGTTGCCTTGCAATGGTTAAAAATGAAACTGGTAGCCTGTGCTCTGACATGGGGACAAAGCACACTGAAAAATATAAATAGGATTCATTCAACAGCCATCAGCTTATTAAGAAAGTCTTGGCCTAATCTGACATGATGGAGATTTAGGACCACTTTTTCTTCTATTAAACGCAGGGTCTCTGGTTTAATTCCAAGGTCTTTGATCCACTTTGAGCTGAGTTTTGTGCATAGTGAAAGATAGGGGTTTAATTTCATTTGTTGCATATGGATTTCCAGTTTTCCCAGCACTGTTTTTTGAAGAGGGTATGTTTTCTCCAATGTATGTTTTTGGTGTCTTTGTCTAATACAAGATAACTGTAGTTATGTAGGTTTCTCTGTGTCCTCTATTGTGTACCATTGGTCTACAAGTCTATCTTGGGGCCAATACCATGTTGTTTTTGTAACTATTGCTCTGTAGTAGAGTTTAAGTTCTGGTATAGTGATGCCACCTGCTTTAATTGCTAGGGATTTCTGTAGGTATTCTGGGTCTCTTATTTTTCCAGATGAATTTCATGACAGCTTTTTCTATTTCTATTTCTATCTATTTCTATGAGAGATACCATTGAGATTTTGATTGGCATTGTATTAAATCTGTATAGTGCTTTTGGTAGTAGGGTCATTTTGACAATATTAATTCTGCCTGTCCACGAGCAAGGTAGATCTTTCCATCTTCTAAGGTCTTTGATTTCTTTCTTAGGGCTCTATTGTTTTAATTGTAGAGGTCTTTCACCTCTTTCATTGATTCCCAAGTATTTTATTTTATTTTGTTGAGTCTATTATAAATGGGATAGTTTTCCTCATTTCCCTTTCAGAGGATTTGTCACTGATATATAGAAATGCCTTTGATTTATGAATGTTGATTTTATATCCTGTTACTTTGCTGTATTCATTTACTAGTTCTAAAAGTTTCCTGGTGGAATTTCTGGGAGCTTCTATTTATAGAATCATATCATCAACAAATAGTGATAATCTGAGTTCTTCTTTTCCTATCCATATCCCTTTAATTTCTTTAATAATTGCACAGCCACATTAATGTTTATAGAAGCATAATTTACAATAGGTAAAATGTGGAACCAAACTAGATGCCCTTCAATAGATGAATGGATAAAAATTTGGTATATATACACATTGGAATATTACTCAGGAATAAAAGAGAATAAAATCATGGCATATGCAGGTAAATGGATGGAGTTGAAGAATATAATGCTAAGTGAAGTTAGCTAATCCAAAAAATCCAATGCTGAATGTTTTCACTGATACACAGAGGCTGATTCATAGTAGGGAGGGGAGGGGGAACATGGGAGGATTAGAGGGACTCTAGATAGGGCAAAGAGGTGAAAAGAGAAAGTAGGGGGCATGAGTGTAGAAAAGATGGTGGAATGAGATGAACATGATTACCCTAAGTACATGTATGAATACAGGAATGGCATGAATATACTTTGTATACAACCAGAGACATGAAAAATTGTGCTCTATATATGTAATATGAATTATAATGCATTCTGCTGTCCTACATAACAAATTAGAATACAAAATTTTAAAAATATACAAAAAAGAGCCATCAGCTTCATGAAAAGAATAGCTACTGTTGTTAAAGTAGGTTTTTCTACTAAAACTTTGTGAAAATATGATGCCTCATTATTTTTAATAAATATCATCTCACTTAAATACCTCTAATAAAAGTTTCAGAAAGGGTGAGATCTATGCCTTAACACTGGTTATACAAAATAATTTACACACATGGGATGATTCTATTTATTTACTTTTTTCTGGGAACATTAAAATTTTTAACTTAAAATTTTCAAATAACAGAAAAATAAAAATAAAGTATATCCATTTGAATATGTGTTTGCAAAACTGAGAAATGCTTGAGATAGGAAGATAAAAATTTACATTGAAAAAAGTTAGAATTGAAATAAATAGATTAAACTTTGAGAGTGTTATCAGGATACACTGTCAAGATTAAAGACATAAATAGTTCTATGTTTTGAATGAGTTTGGAGAAATACAGTGCTATCAAAATTAAAAATAATCAGAAAATTTAAAATAATCAGGAAATTAAAATATTCTAATTCTGAAATAAATGAACAAGATGCTAATTATTTCCCATAAAGACATCTATCACAGCTACTTTTTTTGTTAATTCTTAGAAAGCCCCATGCTAAGTAGACTATCTTAGAAAATTGATGAGTTAATAAATAATTCATTTTTAAGGCTAGCCTGTCAAATAAAACATAAAAATAGATTTCTTATGAAAATGGTAAATGCACTGCAAATATATCAAATTAAAACCAAATTATAATGTCAATATTAAGAATTTAAAACATTAAGGGTTAAAATTTAGAAGCAGTGTACTTTGTACATGTTAAGGTTTAGATTATATCTCATGTTACAAATATGTTAATTCACATGGTAAAGCAAAAACTAGAAGATTCATAATTGGGACACATCTGAGAGCAATAGGTGAGTACACATTTTCAATGATGAGGACACTTTAAAATTTTGTTATATGTATATTTCTGAGTTTGATTTTATAAATTTTCAGGTGCACATTCTGTTTTTAGAGAGGAAGTAAATCTCTCTTCCCATTAAAATTTCTCAAGAGATATATGTCATTCCCTAACAGATTATATGAGATGGGTTTGATCATTTAAAGAATTAAAAATATATTAGCAGACATATTTGAATAGATATACAGTGCTAATTATTCCCATACAAATGCAATTTTTGCTTCTGTAAATTTTCTGGCATCTTGCTAAATCCTGATAATACAACTATGAACAATATATGTCTTATTTTCCTCAAAAGATTCAAGACATACACGTAAAGAGATATTTGCAGTAAAATGTTAGGTGCCTGTGTATTCCAAAAATCGGATGGTTATATGTCCACAGTTCTAAAAACTAAATGATACTCTTTGTCCTGAAGTACACCAAAAAAAAAAAAAAAAAAAGGCAGTGAAACCATATCCTCTATACTTAAGGTAGTTTCTAGACAACACTAAATTTCTGCACATTCCTGTGACTTCCTCTTTAAGGCATCTGTTTTGTTTTAGAATCAGAAGTAAAGTTCTAAGCTGATTGTGTCTCTAATGCAACCCTGATCATGCTCTGACAGACTGACTGTCTTTTGGTTGCAGCTACTCTTTCAATCTCAGTACTCCAGTCTCCCTATATGTTCTTTTTTTGTGCAGAGGGTGGGGTACCAGAGGATTGTTTTTAGGGACATTCAACCACTTAGTCACATCCCCAGCCCTATTTTGTATTTTATTTAAGACCAGGTCTCACTGAGTTGCTTAATGACTTGTTTTTGCTGAGGCTGGCTTAGATCCTACACTCTCAGCCTCCTGAGCCGCTGGAATTACAGGCACCGTGCCCGGCCACTCTGTATTATTTTGAGCTACAAAAATTCTCTTCTATTAAATAGTTCCCTCTGATGAATTTAGGGATATAGGGTTCAGCTTTTATTTAAATCATATTGGAGTTGGTACCAAAAGTGAATTGTGGATAAGGATTGTGATTACCAACTGATTTACCTCGTGCTTAAGGAGCAGAGTGTGGTGAAAGCTCTCAGAAAAAAAAAAAGAGAGAAAATAATCAATATGACTTGGCAGCCCAAGTTATTTGATGTCAAAATAGCTCATTAAATAATTGACTGTTATCAACTCTAATGAAATTCAAATGAAAGCAAGTCTTTGAGGGGCACATCTAGTATGGTCAGCACTGTTATAAATACTAAGAAGGAAGTTATGGATTTAAGGACTGTAAATTGATACATCAAATTTTGATAGCAATATGAAGAAAGAGAACCACAGCTTGAATCCATAAATTCTTGAGGTTAAAGAAAGAGCTGAGAGTACTGAGAAGCTGGGCTTCCTGTGAAGATGCTTTTCTTTATTTATTTAATTTTAATTTTTTTTTTTTCACTTTAACCTTTGAGCTACAAGGGCTGTGGCAGCCAGAAGCAATAATCACAGTAGAATGCAGGCTTCCATTAGGTACAGGATAAGGAATTTCTTGAGAAATTTTGAACTCAGAATTTGAAATGGTTTATATAAAAAAATTCTAAGAACACTGAATATTTCAATCTTCGATCTCCTCTGAGTCTCATTTGTCTGGTAAAGCTGATTTATTTTCTTGTTAGAAGATGTTTTAATTATCTAATGTGAAAAAATACTGCCCCCAAAGAAAGAAGCAAATTATCCTCATTATTCTCATGATACATATTCACTACTCTTTGATTTTGTATTTTTCTCCCTAGACATATGATTAGACTCATATCTCAGCATGAACTACATGTCCATTTACAAAGTCAAACTGAATATATATAAAACATAATTAAATAATGTTGTAATTTTTATTAGCCCAAATTTGGACAATTTGTGGTAGAAATGAATCCTTAGTACATAAATCTAAATACACAAAAATATAATTTAACTGTCAATATTTTGAGCATATTTGTTAAGTTTAATGTGATAGTTTATTATTATAATTTCCTTACTCAGATTGGCAAAATGAAATGATTGTACAAGATCCTGGAAGTCTGCCATGGTACCAGAGTTCTTTTACACCAATGTATTTTTTGGATTTGAGTAATTGATCATCAATACTAAATAGATGGACAGGTCACAAAAATTCATTTCAATTTATATAAGATAAATAATTTCAGTTCTTTTAAATATGGCCACTCTCATAGATCACTCACATTTAAGAGTTCTGTTTCAAGTACACTCATCCTAAAGGGGAGGCATTGAGGAAGGATAATGAAATAACAACATAATTACATTTTTTAGTTCTAAATTTCTCAGTTACCCATGAAAAGAATTACTTAGTATTTTGAGTTATTAAATTTTGAAAACTGAAAAACAATTACTGATAATCCATAATAAAATTGTGGTCTTTCAGTCAGAATAGAAGAATACAGACAGATCAGCAATTTTAAGCAATACATTGCTTGTGATAGGTCTAATAAGATCTAAATCTTAACAAATTCCCACAATGCCTTTTGAATCCATAGGATTAGAAATGTGATAAACTTGGCAACTCAAGATCTTTGGAATTTCCTTTCTACTAAAATAATGAAACAAAATGAATCTATGATCCTGAGGATCATTGCCACTTTAGAAAATTATTCAAGTTGTGTAATCATTTCTATCATTCCACTGGATAAATTCTACAATTTGAATATTGATGGGAGTTGAAGAAGATAATTGATTGAAAAAAAAAAGAAACACAATGTCAAATTTCAATTGTAGCTGCTGTTCAAGATGAAGTATCTAAATTGAAGTTTTTCAATAAAATACAAAGTTTTGTATTTTGTGTGCCATTGAAACGTGACATACGCTTATAATTTCTTTTTTTTTTCAGTGTAATTTCTATGATAAAGTTTTGCTTGTGGGACATTTATGCTCCTTCAGAATATCTCTAGGCTCTTTTAGGACAAAACCATAGACATCTAACACTAATAGATTATTCATTTTTTTTCCTTTATGGTTACACTTGTAATAAATTGCCTGAGAAATAGTGAGGGGAAAAAAATGTGTCACATTAGCAGAAGCCCTTAAGTGGGGAATGTGAGTAGGTATTTGAATCCAGAATTTAATAAATCAATGCTCAGCAGTTTCTGGAAAAAATAATGGTTAACCCTTGTTTTGTTTAGGGATACTCATGATCTATCCAGCAGTTTGTTTAAACATTGCAGAATTGTGCCAATACATTCACGGTTTTCAGAAACATAGATGGGCCAGGTGTGGTGGCACATTCCTAAAATTCCAGCACTCAAGAGGCTGAGAGAGGAGGAACATGAGTTCAAATCTAGCCTCAGGAGCTTAAGGAGGCCCTAAACAACTTTCAAGACCCTTTCTCAAAATAAAATATATTTTTTCAAAAGGGCTAGGAGTGTGTTTCAGTGGTTAAGTGCCCCTGGGTTCAATCCCTATTACCAATTTTTTTTTTTTTAAAGTTAATTTAAACTTGTGAAGGATATGTTCTCTCTGGAGGTTTTTGTTATGTACATCTGAAGACATCACAAATATTGGGGCCATGGCAGACAAGACCTTCTCATTGACTGAGGTTAAGCAGAATGTGACCTGTTTCAGACCCATATTAGCCCTGGGGGATTTTATATGTTTGCCAAGAGGTCTGACAAATAGTAAAGCCTCCAAGGTCATGAGTGAGGAATTGTACCACTTGAAGGTGACAGGGCCTGAGTGATCTGCTGTCTTCACCCCTGGCAATTTCAGATCTGGCCACTGCATGAAATTACATCTGACTGGTGTTTCTCCAATCACAGAAGACAGGTTCAAGGAGACTGTTTATTACAGGGGCAATGTCCTCCACTTCTCTCACTCTTGTGATCCACACTCCCTGTAGTATGAAACTCTCAGGGATTTGTGTCAAAGAAACTCGCCAATGCTAAGAGTGTTTTGTGTGGTTCCTAGGTCCCTAGTCAATACATTGGAGTTTCTATGGGGACACTCAGATGTGTTTCTCCTGGATACTTTCAGCCCCACAGCAGAATAGTGTCAAACAGTAGCCTCTCAAGAGCACTTCTAAGACAAGTGAGGTGGTGCACACCTGTAATTCCAGTGGCTCGGGGGGTTAAGGTAGGAGGATCTAGAGTTCAAAGCCAGCCTCAGCAATAATGAGGTGCTAACCAATTTTAATGAGACCCTGTCTCTAAATAAAATACAAAAAAGCTCTGGTGCTCAGTGGTTGAGTGCCCTTGAGTTCAATCCCTGGTACCAAAAAAGAAAAAAAAAAAAGGATCACTTCTGACTGTAGCACTCTGAGCATTTGCTGAGAGTTATAGTGAAGTTTCTTCTCCAAAGCTTGCTTATTGTGCAGACTCTAGATCACTTATTTAATTAAAAATTTGTCTATAGGGTTTAGCCTCTTGTCCCACAGTATGACTTTCTTTCACATTTGAAAGACTTCATAAACTCTTTCTTTATTGCTGTTAATTTTATATCTCATTAACAAATATTAATGAAGGTTTTTATCATATAAAATATGGTAGTTACAATGGTGGTTCCTGAACTTCTAGATTACAGTAGTTGGCTCAAGAAATAAGCACCTACTCTAAACTAGACCAGGTATTGATTACCTTAGTATTACTATAATATGAAATTGGATTGTGATTTCCCTTCTCCCACTTTTAATTCTTGGTCACAATGGTATAAACTCAGAGCAGCCTGTGTCTTTACCCAGTTCTAAAACCTAGCCTGAAAAGAAAAGTCATACATGTTGACAAAGAATCAAAGAAGTTATAAAACTGAGTGATAAAAATAAGTTTATTGCTTAATTTTTGTCGAATTGTGAATTGGGATTCTGTTTATTGCAATTAGATTTCCTGAAAAAATGTAGTATTACATCTGGCATTATAAAAGGAAAAATGTGAAAAACATCTCAAATATTGGAAATTAATGAATAATTAAATATATTTTTCATAAAGTCAGTAAGCTTTGTGTTTATAAAAATGGCATGGTATTTAATTTTGAAAGTAAATATATATTTAGCAAAGTATTGCTATCTCACACATACATATTTACTTATATCAAAATTTAAGTTCATTTTACTTCTATAATCAGTAGCATAATTATATGATTGGCTTCTAATTGGACTGTAGTAATATTGCATTGTCATTTAAACTTAGTCTTCTTGTATCTCAGTATACTTTCCAAAGTAAATGTTTCAAAACCCAGTTTACCTTTGGGACTTGTGCAAGGTACAGTAACATCAAATCAAGGGAAGCAGCACATAATTTCAACACTGTGTTTTGGCCTTTTCTGGTGCCTTCTCACAATGGAGACTGGGAGCATTAAAAAAATATATGGTAAGATTAATTTTAGTGGTGTTGGGACTCTTAAGCCTATATTCAGTTACTGGATAATTTATTCAGATAAATGCATATTAAGCACTGGGTGAGCATCACATGGTCTTCTAAGATACATTGGCACACCCTTTGGGATTAGATACAACATAGAACACACACACACACAAATAAGATAGCTTTATATAATTTTTTGAAGAATAAAAACATAATAGTTATGGATCATTATTTCACTTAGTATAATTATCAAAATAGAGAATTTGTCATTGTAACAGTGACCCGCATAAAATGAAGGATATTTCTAGGCAAATATCTGAAAAGGTTTGAAAGAGCACTTAGAGCAGGGATAAGGGCAAATGCAAAAGACAATAAAAAACTTGGAGAGTTTAAAAAAAAAAAAAAGAGGACAAAGAGTGGAGCTGGATCTCAATGGAAATCTGATTGATGAACATATGGGATGAAAAAGGCAATATCACAACAGACACTACAGAAATACAGAAGATAATTAGAAAGTATTTTGAAACCCTATATTCCAATAAAATAGAAGATAGTGAAGATATCGATAAATTTCTTAAGTCATACGATCTGTCCAGATTGAGTCAGGAAGACACACATAATTTAAACAGACAAATAACAAAGGAAGAAATAGAAGAAGCCATCAAAAGACTACCAACCAAGAAAAGCCCTTGACCGGATGGCTATACAGCGGAGTTCAACAAAACCTTCAAAGAAGAATTAATACAAATACTTTTCAAGCTATTTCAAGAAATAGAAAAAGAAGGAGCTCTTCCAAATTCATTCTATGAGGCCAACATCACACTGATCCCCAAACCAGACAAAGACACTTCAAAGAAAGAAAACTACAGACCAATATCTCTAATGAACATAGATGCAAAAATTCTCAATAAAATCCTGGTGAATCGAATACAAAAGCATATCAAAAAAATTGTGCACCATGATCAAGTAGGATTCATCCCTGGGATGCAAGGCTGGTACAATATACGGAAATCAATAAATGCTATTCACCACATCAATAGACTTAAAGACAAGAACCATATGATCATCTTGATAGATGCAGAAAAAGCATTTGACAAAGTACAGCATCCTTTATGTTCAAAACACTAGAAAAACTAGGGATAACAGGAAATTACCTCAACATTGTAAAAGCTATATATGCTAAATCTCAGGCTAGCATCATCCTAAATGGAGAAAAACTGAAGGCATTCCCTCTAAAATCTGGAACAAGACAGGGATGCCCTCTCTCACCACTTCTATTCAATTTAGTTCTTGAAATACTAGCCAGAGCAATTAGACAGACAAAAGAAATTAAAGGCATAAAAATAGGAAAAGAAGAACTTAAATTATCGCTATTTGCAGATGCCATGATAATATATTTAACAGACCCAAAAGGGTCTACAAATAAACTGCTAGAGTTAATAAATAAATTCAGCAAAGTGGCAGGATATAAAATCAACA
>NW_026000075.1:18897535-18913187 GCF_001458135.2 Marmota marmota marmota | reverse complement strand
GGGGAGGGGGGATAGTAGAGGATAGGAAAGGTAGCAGAACACGACAGTCACTAGTATGGCAATATGTAAATCAATGGATGTGTAACTGATGTGATTCTGCAATCTGTATATGGGCTAAAAATGGGAGTTCATAACCCACTTGAAGCAAAGTGTGAAAGATGATATATCAAGAACTATGTAATGTTTTGAACAACCAACAATAAAAAAAGAGATTATATTCTAAAAAAAAATAAATAAAAAATAAACCATAATGTCTATTTTTTCATAACCAATAGGTACAACATGACTAGTATAATTTAATTACTTAAAAGTGCTTCCAAACTTTATTCTTACACTTTAGTTTTTCATAAGAGCTATTTGTTATTAAGTATTGACCTCTAATTACTTTCAAAATATCTGCTAAAATTTATATTTCTGAACAAGCTTAAATGAAATCATTATAACAATAAATAAAAATTAGAAAAAATAAAAATATTATTTTAAAATTTAAGTTAGTTTAAAATTTTATTTTATTTTATTTTATTTTATTTTATTATGGTGCTGAGGATTGAAACTAGGGCCTTGTGCATATGAGGCAAACATTCTACCAACTAAGGTATATCCCCAGCCCTAGTTTAAAAATTTTAATATTCTTCTCTAATTCTGGTTTCTAGCAATATGTCTATATGGACTTTATTAGTTGCAATAATTAAATTTAAGATTTTATTTTTTTCACTTAACTTTATAGAAGTTTTTCACATTTTCATTGTCAGTCTGATTATATCTATTCTACACTGAAGTCCAAAACTTATTTAAAAAACACTGTTTATTATTATTTCATCAATGCACATTATATTTCCACAATCAATACAGGATATCTAATGGTAATTTGTAACTTATCTTTATGATGCAGGAAAACATAATTCAAAATCAATTGAATTCTTTTGGGATATAATCTTTTTCCTTAGTAGTTTTGTTTCTAAATACTTCACTATATACCAGTTAATATTTTCTAATATTTTGATATTATTGCTAATTTTATGATTTCGATATTAAAATCAAGGCCATATATGTTCTTTTAGCATCAATTTAAAATTTCAAACTTCAAATGTGCCACTAATATAGAACTTGATTGGTTAGAACAATTTAATCTGTTCTATACGAAAAAGAATACATATTCAAAATGTTTCAAATGCTATACTATATTTGTACTTTCCCTAGTTCTGTTATGATTGCAGAATGAATATACTTTCATTTCGATCTGTTACTTTAGAGCTGAGTCTTGTGGGTAGGAAAGAAAGTAATAATTTCTTGTCACAGCAAGCTATAATTACGTGTATTTATATTTAACCTTTGTAGATACTACTCATTAAGTCTAACTGCACTTGCGTAGTTTACATTTGATACTCAACTTTTGTATAATGCCTGTAATGACTGTGGTAATCTCTGACTTAGAACTGTCTTTTTTTTTCCTTTAAAAGTATTGCTTCAATGTCAGAATGCAAACATCTGAGAACAATGTTTTGGGTGGTAACTATATATTTTTTTCTACTATTATAACAAATTCAATTATGTGAGCAATTCTTTTAGAAAATATCTTCTCTTTTATTATATAATTGAAAGATAAGACTGAATAAACTAATCCTTGAGCAAATTTTGAACATGAAGAACAGAAGTGCAGCCATTTAAGGGAAATCAAATTGACAAGATAATCAGGTTTGAGGAGTAAGGACGAGGACAGTAGCTATCCTGTTCTTCACATTTTATATTGACAGGATTAAAAGCCTCTCATCAATTAGTTTTACTGTCTTGACCTCAGAAGCAAAGTAGAGCACATCATCAGGAAGAAATCTCCATTACTTTCTAAGTAGCTGATCTTTTCCTTTCACCATCTGTCATCACCCTTGTGTAAATTATGTATTATTAAAAATAACATTTTACAGGTTTGGGAAACTTGAAAGGAATTTTGGAACCCTGACATGTTTCTCAGCAGCTTATAAGTGAGAGTATGCATTATATTTAAGCAATTGCAAATGCTTTGGCTCCTTTATAAATGATTTTATATTTTGTACTCACTTTTCAAGTGCATTTAGTGAATTAAATAAAAATAAGTAAATAAATAATATTTTTAATGAAATAAAAATATTAATGGAAAATGCTAGAATCAAGGGTCAATGATCAGGATTCTTTTTTTGCTAGTTATGGATTATTGTGTCATTTATTAGTCATCTTTCCCTTACTATAACAAATACATGAGATAAATCAACTTAAATAGAAAAAAAAAAGATTTATATCAGAGCACAGATCACAGTTTTGGAGGTTTCAGTTAATGGCCGATTGTCTTTGGGCCTGTGGCAGCAGGACATCATGGCAGGAGCTGGTGATAGAAGAGACTAATTGACTTCATAGCAGAGCATAAAAGAAAAGGAAGAAAAGACTGATATTTCACTGTCCCCTTTGAGAGCACTCCATAAAAACCTGAAATCTCTCACTAAGCTCCACCTCTTAAAAACTCTGCTACTGCCAAAGAGAAGACCAACATTTTAACACATAGGCTTTTGGGGAACATTTCAAATTCAAATTGTAATAATATGTTGATGGATATAGACAAAACATTTTATCTCTTAGAAAGAAAATAGATGATCTGTTGTAGTAAACTTAAAAGTACTTAATCTGACTTTATTTCTGATTATCATTTTATTCAACATTTTCATGTTTTTAATGTATTATACTATTTCTGGATATCATACTGGGCAATACTATTGGTCTTCATCATAACATTAATATGTATATTAATAAAAAGATTTTATGTATATATATATACACACGCACACACACACACACACACACACACGTGTGTGTGGGGGGGTGGTGGGGGCGTGTATACATTCCTGCTATTCATATCATGATCAATGGTTGTCTTGATTTTTTACAGTAATATGTCTCCTTTCTGGTAAATATAAAATGATTTTGTTTTGCATCTATCTAGTTTAATTATTCTCTTATTTTTGTTAATATAAGATGAATTTATTTTATAACCATTATTAACTTATATACAGGGTGTGATAAAAAATGGGCAAAAGCTGACAACTTCAATTAATAATATATTTTATGAAAAAAAAGTTCATAGGGAACAATAGATTTTCCATCTTGTTTGCTGCTAATCAGATTTTTTGCTAAGAGCAAATCTTATTTTTGTTATCTTGTGGTAGGCTGGAAATGACTAGCCTAATATGTATTGCACACAGTTTTTAAGTGTCTCCTGTGTGTATGTACCTAAATGGATTATGTAACTTTTCCATTAATCCTGCCTTCTCTAGTTTCTTCTTACTTCTCACTTTCTCCAGCTGTTTTCATAACACATTTGGGTAAAAGTATTCACTGTGAATACAGCATTAACATTATCTATTAAGGTTAGCTACTTTGTAATTAAATTCTCAGTTTATTTCTCAAGGAAGATTCATGTTAAAAAAAAAGCCAAATTAGATATCATCATTTAAAATATTTAAAGGATTTCAATAATCATTAAATATTAGAAATTGAATCAAACTATAAAGAACAATAAAATCTTTCCCCCAGAGTAAAAACATTTCAAGTTTCTTGGACTCAAAATAAGTCAGTAAATAATCAGTAAGTAAAGTGACAAGATTATACAAGCATGACTTCTAAGGTCTAAAAATGATTCTTGGCTCTGAGCTTTTAAGGTAGTATATGGGCCACAAAACTCTGTAGATCCTAGAGTAGACAGACACGTACCCCTGTACCCAATTTGGATGTCACCATATCAGATAATGACAAGGAAAATCCCTGGAGATGGAGAAAAGTTCAAAAGAAACTCCTTCCATAAAGTGACACTTGACAAGAAACTTTCTACACTCTTAAATATTTAAAAGAGCTCACATCAAACCAGCAAGAACCACTTTCAGAAAATAAAGAAGAAACATTAAGTTGTCATATGAAATGAACAGAATCCTAATGTGAAAACCTTATTAAAACATTATAAGAAAAAATTACAGAGTAAGATTCAACATGAATTCTGGTGTACATCTTTGTCTAAATTGCTAGCAAATAAAATTCATCATTATTTTTAAAAAAAGATAAAGCAGCATTGATTTAGTTTATCTGATTAACATTTACGAAAGTAAATTAATATTTAAGAAACAATCAATATAATTCTTTATATTAACAACAACAAAAAAACCCAAATAAATGTAAGATCATTTTAACTAATAGAACTTTTGATAATTTCTACATTTATTTGTGGTAAAAAAAAATCTTCTCTTGAATAAAGGAGTGAAAGATTTTTCTCAATGTATTATCAGGCATCTATGTAATCAAATGATCAGTGATACAGAAATTTAAATGCAAACACTGAAAGAGAAGATAAATTATTCTTCTTTTTCATTGAGCAGAAGTTTTTTTTTAATTTTGAAGAAGAATAATTTATCATTTTATGGTTCTTTTCTTTATTTTGACACAAGGGATTGAATCCAGGGGTGCTTATCCACTAGCTTCACCCCCAGCCCATTATTATTATTATTGTTTTTTTTGAAATAGGGTCTAATTTCCTTATGGCTTTGCTAATATGCTGAGGCAGCCTTTGAACTTGTGATCCTCCTGCCTCCTTTATTCTATGATGTGCTAAATTGATTTAATCTAGTAGTTGCACTATAAATTATCTGATTTACTTTTAGTAAATAATTAATATATTAAAATATCATATTGTATTACAACAGCTAGTATCTCAAATCCTATGTTGACTATAAGTAATAAGCATGAGGATACTCACCTTGTTCACAATCATAAAAAAATAAATATTTCAAAATTTATTAGGATGGTAGCTAAATATTTTTTAAATGTTAGATCATGTGTGGGCACCCAAGAGAGATAAAAATACAGTAAGAGAGATGTTTACAAGTGTTTTCACCAATGGTGTAATTGAATAAATGAAATGTACTGGGGAGTTAGATTAATAAAATTATGTTATGAGCATGTTCAAATAATTATAATGCATCAATATTAACAACAAAAGAGGGCCAGGCACAGTGGTGCATGCCTGTAATACCAGCTATTTAAAAGAGTGAGTCAGGAGGATTCTAAGTTTGAGGCCAGTGTTGCCAACTGAACAAAACTCTGACTCAAAATAAACAAAGTGAAAAATGCTGGTACTGTAGCTCAGGTTCAGTCTCTGGTACCAGAAATAAATATTAACCATGGAATCAGAGAGGGCCAGAGAAGCAGCACTGCAAGAGTTCAGAGTGCCAGGAAAGGACTACATAGTCTGCTATTATCTCACAACCAAACATCCCACTGATCTTCTCTCTCAGAAGCTCAATTACATGGCAAGGAGATGAAGTGGTTTAATAGCATGTATTTATTATGTTAAAGAAATGTACAAACCCTGTGAAGTAAGCAATTCCTTGTTCTGGAATCCACCTTTGAAAAGTGCTATTCATATACGTAATGGCCAAAGTCTAAATAACCTACTTGTCTAGCAGTAGGGAACAGCTGAAGTGTGACATTGCTATAGCACACTATGTAAATCCATTTCAGAGTTAAAACATGATGAATTGATTTATACTGACTACCGTGGAAATATCCTTGCAGATTTGTTGTTGAGAAGAAAATAGCATTTTGGATATAATATAGGTTTTGTATATAAACCCTCCCCCAGTACTTTGTTTTTTCTTTTTAAAACTTTCTTAAAATTTTATTATTTTAAGCATACAGGAGGTGTTGGTTATCTTTTTTCTCCATGAAATACCTGAAATAAAATGATTTATGAACTTGAAACATAAAATAAATGAAAAATGATTTTGAAATTAAATTATTAAAATTTGAACAATGCATAAATAATCTTTAAGAAAGAAAATATCTGTTGATATAAAAGGTGAAGCATAGCATAATGAGGGTTTGGAATGTTTATTATTAGTTCAACTATGTAACATAAAATATTAATTCTGTACGGAAAATTAGGAACTTGCATTTATTGGGATGAGTCATGTATTCACCGTCTCAAGGAGAACAGCTTATATATGAGTAAATCTTATATAATTTGATTTTTATGTAGACACAGTTATTAAATTTTTAAAAAATGCAATTTTATATATGAGCTGGGAAATATTAGGCAAAAAGTAAAAAAAAATAATATGTTGAATAAGTCTTAAGAAGTAGGCATTGATAAATTTGCAGAAAAATTGAGAAATAATTCAGTTTTCACTGTTAAAAACTAAACATCATCCTAATGATCAAGAATTTGGTAAAAATAATATATTTGGTGAAGAACTAGAACTACAAATTTTAGGATGGAAGATCATGGATTACATGTTTCTAGTTTATTCCAAGATAATTTAGAGCATCAGTGCCTTTGCATAGATAATTTGTTCTTTTACAATAACATATTTGCTAACAAGTTTCAGATAAGAGGAAACACAGGAGTCACATGGACATGATGAATTGACAGAGTTTCTTTGCTTAAATCTATTCCTGTTCATTTAAAATAAATATCGTTTGTCATCTACAGTTTGTTTTACTGACTACTTCTCCACGTCCAAAAGTAACTATCAGCCAGCTTTGATTCTGGTGTTGTTTTTGGCTTTCATCAGATAAATTTTTTCTTCTCTACTAAGGATTAAACCCAGGGAATCTCTACTATTGAGTTATATAGCAAGCCCATTTAATTAATTAATTATTTTATTTATTATTTTGAAACAGGTTCTCCTAAGTTGCTGAGGTGACTTCAAACTTGTAGTCACTGGAATAAGAGGCATGCACCACTGTACCCAGCCCAAATAAACATTTTATTATGATCCTTAGCATTATTAGATATTACCCTGAAAACACATTTAATTTCATGTGTGTATTAGCATTTTCCATTATTAAAATTTGGCTTGCATAAAATTAGTCATACAATCTTTTGTGGTGAAAATCTTGAAACATTTAGATTTAGACAGTAGTAGTTATATGCAAATACTATGCCATTTTATATAAAAATACTTGAGTATCTGTTTATTTAGGTATCTATGAGGATTGTGGAACTCATTTCCCTCAGATACAAAGTGAGATATGTAAATAGGACAAAAATAAAAGCAAATATCTCTATTTCTGGATTTCATGATTCTCTTTGTTGTGGCTTATATTTGGAGGTAGCAAGGGATACCCTCTTGTAACCTGGTTATGACTTAGCTAATAACATATTATAAGTTCAATAAGCAAAATAACTTGAAATTTTTAAATGTTGTATTTAACTTGCAAACATAAAAAGACTAATGTTCAATCTAGTAGTAATGTTTTTGTTCTGCAAATTTTCTAGAGTGAGATACTTTGTTATTTTACAAATGTGCTATTTTGTGTGGTTTTGAGTGTATAATTTGTTCAAAATTTAATAATTGATTTTACTAATGAATAAATGCAACCAAATTTGATATTCAATAAAATTTTAGTTTATTATGTTGTTGACTTACTTGAGAGAGGTGATCAACATTATAAAACATATAAACTATCATAAATGTATAAAGTCTAGTTATAATTTTAATATTTTTAAAAAGGAAATGGCAAATATAAGCCATTTTATCATTTATTTCTATAATCAATTATAAATAATATACAACATTAACATTTGGTTCTGAAAGCCAAGTAGTTATTTACTGTGTGTTTGATCAGAAATAGTCTATCATTTTTATTTCTTTTGATATTTTAACTAAGGTGTTTTTCTTCTCTACTGCTACTTCCGAAGAGTAAAATAAATGCCACCTGGGAATCAAGCACAGTCTTGAGTGCCTCATATGAATAACAACATAATTCTAGTTGTCAAAGGTGCTTTGATTAATGTACTGGAGAAAATCAGTTAGGCTTCACACTCTGGAGCTTTAGACATCTTTAAGCTGGTGCATAGGATATCATAACTCTTATTTTCATGATTCTAAGTCCTGAGTGGAAACTTTATGTATCTCTTGGTGATTTCATGCAGAGCCTGTGAAACAGTTGCAACTCATCTTCTGCTGAACTCTCCATCTTACATTTAAGAAAAAAATAACAAACAAAATATTTTAGCATTAAGAGTATCACAAGATGGTAACTCAGAAAAGAAAAAGTTTAAGGGTAGTGAATATCTATAACCAATGATTATTAAATGAAGCAAAATTACCCATAAAAAATGGAATGTTAACATAAAACTCTTAAATGGTTTCAAAATATAGAAACATCATTTTTTAAAAAAAATCTGATTATTTAAAACAATAGAGATTATTAATCTCTAGTTTTCAGTACTGATACTCTAAAATAAATAAATTACTATCTTTTGCTTATGGCATGACTGCTTTTTAAAGACATAGGCAATGCAACATGGTCTTGAAATCACTTGAGAAATTATCTTATTATCCTATTATTCAAGTATTGACAGCAAAAGGGAAAATCTAGACTGTAAATACAGTGATCATTCTTGAAGTACACCCTCTGAAAGAAAGTGAAAGTTTTTGAGCTTTTCTGTAAATACATAAAGCAAATATAAAAGGGTTTGCACTTACTTGTTTTTTGACTCTATAAGCCATTGTTCTACATAAAATCCAATAAGAAGGTTCACAGCTTTAAAATAATCTTTAGTATTTATCTTCAAAAGTCAGAGTTATAAGACTTTTACTTATTTTCTCTTGGTCTATAATTGTGGGCACATTAAGAGAATTTTAAACATAACGAAAGCATAGTAGAAGGTTTCTTCAAGGACTTCCTTATGTGATATCAATAATGATAATATTAAACCTAGAAATAATTTGGCAACATTAAGATTTTTTTTCTGTTACTGTTGTCATCATATCAACTATATATGTTTGACATTTTTTAAAAAAATAAAATATAATGATGCTTTTTAACCTAAAATGCAAAAAATAGAAAATAGATATAAGCCAGTAAATCATCAGAAATTAAAAAAAAAAAGATAAAATGTAACATTGAGAAGAAAAAAAATCTGCAGAATAAAATGAAGCCAAGTTAGGTATCATTAGGGGATAAAATTTTTCCTCCAGGAGACCACACAGGCAAGATGTTAGAATACTTATACAGATCTTGAAAAACAGGATCAGGTCTTTGCAAGAGCAAAGAGTAAATTTTGTTTAAGAAACAAAACAGAAAGAGAGAGACTGACTCCCCCAGAGAGGAGGGATCCTAGAGCTGGTGCTTGAGGGAGTGTGTGTGTAGGGGTGCTGTCCCATATAGATTTCAGGTGTCCTTTCTTCTCAATCCTGCATGACCAAAAGTGACCAAAAGGCAGGAAGAGAGCCTCAGAGAGTGATTGCTTGTGTTGGAAAGTGCAATCCTTCCCCTCCCCCAGAGGCTATTAACAACCAGTTAACAGGGAAGTGCTGTCTACCAATTTACTTTTCTTAGATAATCAGCTACCAGTTGGTCTCTGGCCCTGGTCTCAATAGGATGAAATAGATTGGAAGGAGCAAGTCATGGAGCATAACAGTCCACAAAAAAATTATTCTGTACAAAACGTTGGTAGAAACTAAAGGAACAGAGGAAGATCTCTCTCTCTCTCTCTCTCTCTCTCTCTCTCTCTCTCTCTCTCTCTCTTAAAAAAACCAAAAAAGAAAGAAAGAAAGAAAGAAAGAAAGAAAGAAAAAGAAAAAGAAAATAAAAGGTACTGTATAACATGAGGAAAGTACCTAAATGCACAGCTTGTTCTAAAATTAAGAAAAGGATATCACTAGATGGCCAAATTAAAGTTAGTGCACAAGACTGTGAGATGAGCAGAAACTGCATTCAAACTGACAGATCTTAAAAGAAGGGACTAGGGATCAGAGTCAGTCTCTTTGGTGATGGAAATGGAAACTTCAGACCTATTTGTAACTGTGAATGTGAAAAGAATTCCCCACTAGTTTAAAATGCACAACCATTTCATAAAATGGACACTATGCTTATTCACCATCAGGTTTCTGAGGATGAGACATAAATAGTCAATAAAGAAAAGTAATAAGAATATTAATACATGGTCAAATTCTTATGTTCAAAACAGCACTATAATAGAATGATCAAAAATTCATGGTACACATTGTGGTTTGGATGTGAGATATCCACAAAGAGGCAATGCAAGAAAGTTTAGACCGGAAATAATTGGGTTATAGAATCCTAACCCAATAAGTAAATTGGTCCCCTAATGGGGATTTCCTGAATGGTAACTGAAGGTGGCTAAGGTATGGCTGGAGGAGGGGAGTCATTGGGGGTGTGACTTTGGGTCATATATTTTGAATGGGGTAAATGGAGTCTTTCTCTTGTGCCTGATCATCATGTGAGCTGCTTCCCTCCACCACACTCTTCTGCCATGATTTTCAGCCTCACTTCAAGTCCTAAGGAATGAACCCTGCTGTCTATGGATTGAGAACTCTGAAACCATGAGCCCCCAAATAAACTTTTCCTCCCCTCAAATTGTCTGATCAAATCTTTTTATCAGAGCAGTGAAAAAGCTAATACATTATGTAAGCATATGTAAGGCATCATTCACTATGAATGAATTAGGATTCATTATGCAGTAAAAACTATTTAACATTCTAAACCGGCAAATACAAAAATTTGAAATAAAAAAAAATGTAGACATTGATTTGGTGGCAAATTAGTACAAAATATATAAAATGAAAATATGCAAACACTTAAGAGCTGGTAAAAGAAGAACTATAAAATGGAAAACTTTAAAAAGGCCCATACTGAGTTCTTCAAGTAGAAATAGTAGGAAGACTATCATAGAAGAGGAAATAGTCAGTAAACAAGGAGTAAGAATGCTGTGTCACCCAGACCAGCAGTGCTGTATCAGACACGGTATGGAGAGAGAAATGATCTATTATTTGACTTTTTCCAGTACTGAATCTTGACTATCTAATTACCTGCTCAATTGTATAGTTATCTAGATGTGGGAAGTCTCCAACCTGAGTATAATGTGAAAGAATGTATTATTAATGAAAATCTGTCTTTGAATCTTATAGTTTTTAGTTTTCAATTTTTTCTAAGTTTCGATTTTTAAATGTTATTCTTCCTATTTAGGAATCTGTCTGACAGAACCATATTACATAGACTTAGCCAGTGGTTCTTTAGAAGGAACTTGCTCAGTTTTATAAAATCACAACTCCCTCAGTGGTATTCTGTCTTAAGAGTGGGAAATAGCAATAGAAATCAATAGGGAACAGCAAAATAATTGCAAAACAAATAAATAGTAAAGTGAAAAATTTAAAGTTGCATGAATTCTGAGATATGAATACCCACATTATCTCCTTTAATGTCAGTTCATCTTAGTATTCAACAGATTTCATTTAACAGAATCTTTGAAGTTCGGACATGAAAAGAAGTGATAACATAATTAGATCAAAAATAAATACCTTGGGGCTGGGGTTGTGGCTCAGCAGTCGAGCGCTTGCCTAGCATGCATGAGGGTTCAATCCTCAGCACCACATAAAATAAGTAAATAAAATGAAGGTATTGTGTCCAAATACAACTAAAAAAATTTAAAAAAAGAATAAATACCTGAAGTGTAACTTTCAATACTATTCCACTAAAAGGTTTCCAGAGTTCTAAGATTTGGAAAGCAGTATGGAGATTCCTTGGAAAGCTGGGAACGGAACCACCTTTTGACCCAGCTATTCCCCTTCTTGGACTATTCCCTAAAGACCGTAAAAGAGCGTACTATAAGGATACTGCTACATCGATGTTCATAGCAGCACAATTCACAATAGCTAGACTGTGAAACCAACCTAGATGCCTTTCAATAGATGAATGGATAAAAAAAAATGTGGCATTTATACACAATGGAGTATTACTCAGCACTAAAAAATGATAAAATCATAGCATTTGCAGGGAAATGGATGGCAATAGAGTGGATTATGCTAAGTGAAGTTAGCCAATCCCTAAAAAACAAATGCCAAATGTCTTCTTTGATATAAGGAGAGCAACTAAGAACAGAGCAGGGAGGAAGAGCATGAGAAGAAGATTAACATTAAACAGGGACAAGAGGTGGGAGGGAAAGGGAGAGAGAAGGGAAATTGCATGGAAATGGAAGGAGACCCCCATCGTCAAACAAAATTACATATAAGAGGAAATGAGGGGAAAGGGAAAAAAAAAAAAAAACAAGGGAGAGAAATGAACTACAGTAGGTGGGGTAGAGAGAGAAGATGGGAGGGGAGGGAGGGGAGGGGGGATAGTAGAGGATAGGAAAGGCAGCAGAATACAACAGACACTAGTATGGCAGTATGGAAAAATGTGGATGTATAACCAATGTGATTCTGCAATATGTATACGGGGTAAAAATGGGAGTTCATAACCCACTTGAATCAAATATATGAAATATGATATTTCAAGAGCTATGTAATGTTTTGAACAACTAATAATAAAAAAGATAAGAAGTTAAATAAGCTCAATGATTGACTCAAAAAACCAAACTCAGATATTAATTATATTTAAAAAATGTCATATATAGATAAATTTGAAGGTTGTAAACAAAACAGGTCAGAAAATTTGCCTGGCACATAAAAATTTACAAAAACAAATAAATGTTAGAAAATTAAAATTGACTAAAATATAATAATAAAACAAATAAATTCAGAGATAAGCATTAATAAAGTAAGGCAGCTTTTATGATTTAGGGTGCAGTGTACAATAAAGTTTTAATACCATTATTACATTTGTACAGAATGTAACATTGAAATTCAGAAAAACAATATCTAAAAAAATGGAGAAAAATACACACTAAACGTAAGCTCACTTATCTCTAACCATGACATTCCATGTGAACAACATATATAGAAATCAAAGTGGTAGTTTGTTTATTCATAGAAATAAATATATTTACTATAAGTAAGTTTACAAAGACACTTCTACTAAAATTTTAAAAAATCTAAAAATGGATGTGCCACACTCACTTTATTATAATTGCAGCCTGAGGTGAAACACATGGGAACAACTGGAACTAGGAAGAGTCTTATTTGGGAAACTGGTTTTGTTGAACTTGACTCTCTCTGCATTAATGCAATGAATGTATACATTGTTTTTCTGTTCAAGTACACATACACCGTGAGCAAACATACATGTGAAGAGAGATAGTAAAAATCAAACAAATACATTTAATCCTGTTTAGTAATAAAGGATATGAATACAATAGCACAGAATAAGAGTGAACAGTGGGAATGGATTTTGAATACATTAAGTGCAGTGTTCAGGAAAGACCTTTCTGTAAAGGTGATAACTGTGACGAGAATGGAAAGTAAAGGAAATGATCCTTAATATGGCACATGGCTGGAGTTCATTTGCCAGAATGTCTTGTAGTAAGAAAAGTCATATGACTAAGTATTAGCCAGTGGGGTGTGGGCAGGAGTGATGAACATCTTTTTCAGATTAAACCCTTGAAAACTTCTGAGAGATCAGTTTTTCATAATGATATTGAATGGGTCATAACTAATGCAAGAAATAAACTTTATTTTCTGCCCCAAATTTTTTGAGTTTTTTTTTTGTATACAAATTTATCAAGTCTGATAAAAGCAGATATTAATGTGCAAACTTGATCAACTTTCTGAAGTACACTGTGCCTCATTTTCCTTATTTGGAAAGTGGGTTGATGGTTTTATATCCCCATGAGATTTTTGTGAGGATTAAATAAGTTAATAAATTTAAAATATTTAGAATAGCGCCTGGTATTTAGTAAGCATTATGTAGTTTGATCATTTCTTTTTGTTATCTTGGAAAAGAGTTCCTGGATGAGAGTATACAAAGATGAGTCTAAGGCTCTCACAGCCCTGTTGTGGGATAAAGAGAGCAATGACAGTGAGAGGAGATGAGTCCATTGATGTCTGCAAGTGTTTTAGAAATGCAAAGAGGAATTCATAAATACTCAGAGAAAATGAATACAGGAATTTATAGTTAAAATACCACTTTTGTGGAGAATGGACTTTTTATGAGTAATATGTAGCATAGTAAACATGATTAACAGGTTATTGCAATAAGGCAGTAAAAAGACAGTGGTGTTGGTACTATAACAGAAATAGTACAGATGATGTGACAATCAAGAAAATGCAGTAACTATGAACACAACCTCTGCCTCATTCTATTAACTCATTTCCTAAGACGACTTTTATTTCCATCACACCCTTAATTCTATGTGTCTGTTGAATATGAAAATGAAGCTAGAACAAGTTGTAGTACATTGAAACTTTGAAGCCATAGATTTTTTTAAAAGATATTTTATTATTGTTTTGATATTATGATATTGATATTTGACATTTTGATATTGATCAAATTTCATTTTAGTAAGTTAAAAGACTGTTATAATTAATTACTTCTGTTATGTTTATTTTTTATGTTATTTCTAGAAAATTTAAAATCATGTGTTAATTGAAGTTGTATTTCTTGTTATATTTGTTGCTGCAAATTTGGCTACCTGGTTTTATGTCACTTAATCTTGTAAAATGAAGATATGATTTCTATGTCCTTTAAAATGTATCATTAAAACTAATGAAAATACATTACATTTTTCATAATAGGTTTTGGTATTTTTAAAAATTCTTAATTTATTATCATTATTGTCATGGAAATAATAGATCTTGTTTTGGGGTTTGAGAAGATATACTAGAAAAAGAAAGAAATTAGACTCTGATTCTTATTATTTTCCCATCCACAAGACTTAAACTTCCTATTTCTATGGAATTTAAGTGGGGAAACGTGTAACAATGTTCCATTTATATCTGAAGACAAAACACTCTCCATTACATATTTTGGATATTTTGTTTGATTTTAGTAACATATATCACTAATATATCACTAATTACAAATATTGATTATAATATATAGATTATGTACTACCAATAAAACGTTCAGATATTTAAAAAATATATAAAAATAAAGATAGCTAGCCCTTAACATATGGAATTATGACCATATTTAAAATGATAAAAAAGGACCTGATTAAAAATATTTACAATCTCAATTGTAGGGTTTTTGTTTGATTGAGGTGTTGGGGATTGAAACCAGGTACTTCTGCATGTGTAGCAAGCATTCTAGCAACTGAGCTATATCCCTAGCTAAAATCTCCCTAGACCACATTTCCTTCTGTACTGAAAATTGAAAGCATTTGTGGCAAAAGAAAATTTGAAAATCTATCCTGCTAGATTCTTTTTTTTAGACTTCAGATTCTAGATATTTTTAGATTCTGAATATTTTTAGACATATGGAGACACTTAGAATTACTAATCTCTAATAGAATTGAAGCACAATATAGAAGTGAAGATTATTCAAAATTGTTTGATTAATTTCATCCATTTCATCATTGAATATCGTAATAAGCAGTTCAGATAGGTGTCATTTATGAGAAGGGAATTAGAACTTGAAAAGTGAATTACTAGAGGGAGAAAATATAGGAGGAACAAAGAAACAATGTGTAGGCATCACTGTGTATTGCTTTCAAGTGCTGAAAGTTAAAATAGGTGAAGGGAATTATTTGGAAAAGGAGATAAACAGGTGAACAAGAAAAAGGTCTACTACGAAATTTCTAATCAGTCCAAAAATGCAGATGTGAATCTGAAGATAACAATGATCTTCATTACATGGAATTTTAAGTTTGATTTTAGCAATATGTATCACTAATTTTAAGTATTGATTATAATATATATATATATATATATATATATATATATATATATATATA
>NW_026000075.1:18877563-18896429 GCF_001458135.2 Marmota marmota marmota | reverse complement strand
TATATATATATATATATATATATATATATATATATATATATATATATATTATTACCAATAAGTATTAAAAAAGTTGAGAAATATGTAAAAATAAATTGAAATTTCTCTAAACCTAAAGGTCACATTTTTACCATTGAATTTTTCTTTTTTTCCCAGTTATACTGTATCAGAATCATCACTCTAGATCATTAATTATATTCCAATAATATGAATTTTATTTGTTAATTTTTCAACAGCTACCTATTCTGTTCCTGTTATAGGGCAGGCATTAGTTTTCGACACTGAAGACTACGTTAGAAAAAATAGACCACTCTTCTCTATGTATGTTATTTACAATACAATGAAAAAAAGCAATATTGAAAAGATTGACACTTTGTGATACATATGTGGCACATATGTTGGCACAAAATATTGTTGTCTCCTAAACTAAATAATTGGGAATGCATGTAGAATTTTCTTTTCCCTGAGGGGTCTATAAAGAACAGTGGTCTTAACTTTCTGCTGAAGAGAAAGGGGCTTTCACTTTTTATATCATCAATGTCAATATTTACTTTTTAATAGAAGTTGACACAGTGCCAAGTGCAGGTTTATTGCCTTACATTTAAACTCTCTTCTTAGTTTAATGTGTTCTTTTTTCATTTTTTTAAATTGTCTAAATTATATGAAAAATATATTTAAAAATACTTAGAAAAACAGTATTGCAAAAAGAAAAAGAAACTACATAATCTCCCACATAACTTACAGCCTTTATCATTCAACACATAGTAATTAAATGAGTGCAAGGTGCCAGGTGCCACCTTCCATGAAGATATGAAAATGTATTTAACTACTAAAAGAAACACAATGTAGTATCTCTGGATGCCAGGCATTTTGTAGAGTCAAGAAATAAAGAAATAATGGAATTCTCCAGGTGTGTTCACTATAAATATTTGCAAAAAAAGAACCAAGAAAATACAAACCCATGCTGTTAATTATACGTTAGCAGGTGAAATAGAGGACAAAGGATACAGAAAGGAACCAACGTAGCCTGGGAAGATACAAAATTTTCTAACGTGATTGCAAGCACAGACTGCACTAAAATTTAAAATGGATAATCAAGATTCACTTATATGGTGTTTGGAAATTAAAAATTATTTAGAAATTTACAATACTATTTTTGTGTTCTTTAAGGTAATTTTCATATGTCTTTTCATTCTTACCCAACAGTGTGTACAGAATGTTTCCTTTATTAAATGAGTTGTTTTACTTTTCTCTATATGCAGTCCATATTCTTGTACACAGAACATTGCCCTCTTACTCTTCTAAGAAAAATCTTAGCATATTAATTCTGGCATGTCTTTAGTAATTTAGTGGATAGTGGACACTGGCAGTTAAAGACAGAAATTTTTGTCCCAAGCTCAGTGTAAGTTCTTATGAGAATAATATTCCACATGGGAATGAATTGCAAAATTTGCCCCTTTGCTCCAGGAATATATTATTATTTGTGTTTTTTTTTCATATTTACAGAGAATTCGGTTTGAATAACTACAAAGAAATTTCATAGTCATGTGATAGATTCATTTTCTTACTTGAATAAATATGAAGACTTTTAAGCACACAAGAAAATATAATACAGGGAACGATTGGAAAGCTATCATGAATTTTCAGTATTCTTATTATTTTGTATTGTTGAAACTGTCAGAGGAAAAAGACTTTGCTGAGAATGAGAGGTGTTCCACACAGCTTGGCAAATGAGTAATTGGGCTGAATTAGGTATGCTATACAAGTTTGTTAAGTAATTAATCCTCAAATATTGTTGCAGTTTTACATTAATTACATGAAAAAATCAACTGGAAATATTTGAAAGTAGATGAAGTATTTTAACAAACTAGAAAGATTCAGAAGCTTAATCTTGATTGCTGTTGCATTGCATTTGCTAAGATGTATTTCCCTGAATAAGCAAGAAGGTTCTTTGCCAATAAATACCAAAGATGATTCCAGTTTCAAGAGTGACCTCATAATGTGATTTATGTCTGATTTTTCTATTTCTACTATTAATTTTGCCTTCTGGTGTTGAAGAACACTGTATAAGTTCTTACACTGAATCCACTACCTTTGTGGTGTTGGGAAATTATGTAAGTTTCTCCATGAAATGTCAGTAAGAAACATACAAATCTCATCAGGTACTTATGAGGATTTTAAAAGTCATGCAGATGAAAACATTTACCAGTCTGCCTAACTCGTAGTTATGGTCTTAGTTTATTAAAAATCTACTAATAAAAATGTATTCTCCTAATTTTAGATGAAAACGTAAAGCATTTAAGATACATTAGAACAATATTTTCTAATTAAGGATTTAAATAAGATTCACCTGAGGAATTTTATTTTAATGCAGACAATCTGGACACCTTCTGACCTACCATTTCATAGTCCCTTGTCCAAACTTAACCACAGATATCCTGCATAATGTTTAACCCCCTTGCCTAATTAAGCACTATTATCATGGGAATGGAAACAGAAAGACATATATCTTGTCTAGATATATTTTTAAATATATTCTTTATTTTCTTCTCTTTGGCAACTACTTTCTGAAATGACTTTTTATGTGGAGATTGAGAAGTTATACTTATAAATATATTTTTGTGATAAATACTGTTAATTTAGTATAGTTAAAAAATAATTGGATTTTAAATAGTCATGATTTCAATAAGGTGGCATACAAGCAGTATAACCATATCTTTTTGGACTTTATTATATTTAAGAGCAAAATTTTAGAAGTAGATTTTTGTGAGAACTGGATTAGATTAGATGTAGAATGTGCTCAGATTCATTTTTGTTTATACTAGAATTTTAATGGTGTTAGTACCATTTTTCTTTATATTTTCCTTTGAATCCAAGTCTCATCTCCTCCTAGCTATATATTATAGGCAAATCTTTAACTGTAGTGAAGAAGACCTCTTAAGTTTATTGTAGCAAATAAAAGAAGTTATTTCAATGTGATTTTGCAACCAATAACCCACTATTAAAAAATATCAGTCACCTTTTCAATCTTTCTATTATTCCAGAGATATACACACACACACAGACACACACGTGCATTTGAAAAAAATATATATTTTATAAAATTCACTAAGCAAGAGTCTCATTTAAAAGTAAATTGTAGCTGGGTGAAGTTGTGCATGCCTGTAATCTCAGCAGCTCAGGACTCTAAAGCAGGAGGATCGTGAGTTCAAAGCCAGGCTCAACAACTAAGTGAGTCCATAAGCAACTCAGCAAGACCCTGTCTCAAATTAAAATATACAAAAATGGGTGGGGATGTGGCTGAGTGTTTATGTGCCTCTGGGTTCAGTCCTTGGTAACAAAACACACACACACACACACACACAAAATAAAAACTAGATTATATTTTCTCCAAAATAAAATCTTTGTAAGGATTCCTACTTATTGACACATTCTTGTTTGATATTTTTAGAGAACCCATGCTACATATTTTCTGAATCTTTCAACAAACTTTTAAAGTTTGATATTTTATCATTTGAAAACATACTTGATAGATACTTTCTTGAATATGTATCACATAACTCTTATTTTTGAAATTAATGTTCTGGAAATCAAATTGCAAAACATATTAAGCATATTTCTCCAAGGGTATAAAATTCGAGTTATAAATTGTAATAGCCCATCATGGAAAATTGCTCAGAGTGGTGTCTAATAGGAAACTTACTATATAGTTAATGAAACTTCCTTGCTAATTAATTTTTATCTTCAGGTAATTCTATACACAAGATAAAGATACAGAGCTGTCCATATTCCTCTACTCCTACTAAAAGCCAAAAAGCATCAGTCTAAAAGCAAAAAAAATTATTATAATTCAGAGCAATGAATGGAGAGCTTCTGAAGTTTGTATTTAAAGATGAATATAGTCAGAGTGAAATTGCTCTATGTTTGTTGGAGAATGAATAGGTAACTGTTTTTCAGAAATACCTTTCCATTTGGAGTATATTTTAGCTTTTGAAAATGAGGATAAAGAAAGTGAGAAAGGCAAAGCATTAGGCTTACCCCACTGCATGTTTTGATTATGAAGCAAACAGTAGTAGATGAAAATAACTGCTGAAACAAGTAGATCCAGACAGAGCTAATTTTATATTTGTTAAATAATGTTTATTGATTAGATTTTACAACAACTTTATAACAATTAGGAGATTAAACCAAGCATAATACTCTCTTTTATCACTGGGTATTTCATGAAGGGGAAAGAAGACTTTAAAACAGACGCTAAGAACAAAGAAGAAAGGGAGGAGGTTTCAACAGTCATACATTTATCTATTCCCCACACATCCTCTAGTTTGTATCCTTCACCATATGGTTTTTCCTTGAGTGTAAGCTGCCAGTCAATGAATGAGATCAGGATCATCCCTGGATATGAGTTTTCTAGACTTTAATCTCGTTGAGCTGTTATTTGGCTTGTCATTTGATTTCATTTGGATCTTAAAATATTTTCTCCAAAACAAAGATATTTTCCCTATCAAATACCCTTCCATATGAAGTATTACATTTTCTATAGCGTTCCCTCCTTGTTGGTTATTGACAGTACAATTCTTTTACAGCCTCATTACTGTTGCTAAGACCCTATATAGAGCAATGTACATGATGTATAAAAAACTACTTGGTATTTAGCAATATTAGTATAAATTATCTATATTTATTTATACATTTTCAGTTGAAACATACTCAACATGTATCTGTACTCATTGTTGTCATTTTTTCCCATCTATTTTTTCCAAGGGTAGAGGGGCTCAAAATAATAATAAATTTTGGCAGGAAAACATCCATATCTATGACACGTTTTTCTTTCTGGCCCATCTATAATCTTGATGTTTTATAATCATATAAGTGTTCCCTTAACTAATCGATCAATGATCAAATAAAGGTAATTACTATTTTCTTCAAATTTCAGTTTATAGTAGGATGACTATCTTCAGGTTCTGTTCATTCCCTATATTCCTGAAAAATATTTAAAATTTCTTAGTGAAGCTGGGCACTGAGGCCCACACCTGTAATCCCAGTGGTTTGGGAAGCTGAGACAGTAGGATAGTGAGTTAAAGCCAGCCTCAGCAAAAGTGAGGTGCTAAGCAATTCAGTGAGACCCTGTCTCTAAATAAAATACAAAATAGGGCTGGCCATGTGGGCTCAGTGGTCAAGTGCCCCTGACTTCAATCCCAAGTACCAAAACAAACAAAAAAAAAAATCTTAGTGGAAATAAAATGCAGTATCTGTGCATGAGGTACTTTTACATTAGTATCATGTTCATGCTGTCTTCACGATCTACCTTTTCATCCACCCTATTACTTATTCACTGTCTTAGTCAGTTTGGGTTGCTTTAACAAAGCTCCATAACCTGGGTGGTCTATAAACAACAGAAACTTGTCACAGTTATGGAAACTAGAAATCCAAGGTAGATACTTTAATGTAAAAGTAAGTAAAAGAGCTTACAATAAACTTTTGCCAGAAGGAAGGTTATCAAAAAATACCTTCCAGCAGAATATTAATACTAAACTAAAACAATATTTAAAACCTGTTTAAAATAATGAATCAGTGGTTAACATTATTAATTGCTTTTTTAAAAAGACATTACAACAAATGTACATTCACAATGGTAGTACAAACCCTGATATGAAAAACACATTTGGAAGTGCAAGCATTTACCCTAAGAAATAAAAACAATTATGTTTGCAAAGGATAACCATAAATAACATTTATCAAAAATCATAAGTACCAAGTGTCAAAAATATCTGGTGAGGTTTTAGATATATCTTTAGAGGAATTAAATTAGGATGGTACAGCCAGATGTGATGATGCATGCTCATAATTCCAATGACTCGTGCAGCTGAGGCCAGGAGGATCACAAGACCTAGGCAGCCTCAGCAACAGGCCCTAAGCAAAGGCCCTAAGCAACTTTGCTAGATCTTGTCTCAAAGTAAAAAAAATAAAAAGGGTGGGGGTTATGGCTCAGTGTTTATGTGCCTCTGGGTTCAATCCACAGTTCCAAAAATAAATAAATAAATAGATAGATAGATAGATAGATAGACAGATAGATAATGATGATATATATATATATGTAGATGAATAATAAGTATACTGCAATAAAAAATTATGAGAAATATAAATAATTACCAAATTTATGCAATAATTTAGAAATAAATGCAGAACAGATTATTTAATCTTTAATTTTCATTTCTTCATTTTAATGTCATAAATTTTCATATAATATTCTAATATACTGTATCATAAGTGGTATAAAAGAAGTCCATAGTTTTCCAATATTCCATAAAATACAGAATTGAGAGTCATAGTCACTGAGAGTATTAAAAATTGTCCAAAGTAGACTAATAAATTTAGAAATAATTAATCTAAACCTATAAACCGTGGAATACAATGTTACAGTTTAGAGTGACTCTTTTAAAATATAATTGAATGTTTAAGGAAATGTATTAGTAATCAGCTAAATGATGATTATTAGGATGGGCTTTAACATTTGCCCTTTCTATTCTGAGATGCCAACATGAAAATGACGCTCATTTATTTGTATTAACCCATGACCCAAGTTGATTATTCAGGCTTTACAAATGTTCCTTGTTTATAAGTTGGTTCATTAGATTAGTTCAAAAGTAACTAGAAGGTAAGATAATGAAAATGTTAAATCAAACACACTTTCTACTTCAAGAAATAACCTGCATGAAGAATATTGTTCATTCCAACAGGTGTACTACAGAATCCTATTAACTCAGTTTGTCTGTAAAGTTTGATAGTTTGATATATATATATATATATATTAAATAAGAAAAGGAAACAAAGATTAATCTGTTAATACTGATATTAAATAGATTTATCAAAACCGTTTTTGTTATTTTTGGTTTAATCTATTACTACTATATTTCCAAAATATTAGAATTAATTTTGATTTCAAATTGCTAATGTACAGAAATTATTTAATATTGAAAATAGACAATAAAAGCTTTGTATTATATTCTGAGTGATTAATGAATTTTTGTCTTTATTTTAAAAGAGAATATTTTCTAAATGTAGCCCTTCTTAGAAATTAATTTTATAAAGACAAATTATCAAACACAACAAAACAAAAACCTTGAGTCTCAATAAAAATATCTCATTAATATACTGAAAACTTAATTGTTTATTATGAATAAATATGTAATCATTCACTATATATTGGAAGATTTTCAATAACAACATTTATCTTTATCAAAAGTAGATGTTCAGATAACATAGAAAATACAGGATAGCAAACACCCTACATACAAAAATACTGTTATTGTTTTCTAAATTTTTACTGGGTGATTATTTCATTCATTTTTGAAAAGGTAAATTATATTTTTTAAAAAATTACAGTAATAATGTAGTAGTATTTCCTTTGTGGCATCATTTTTGAGGTGAGTGTTCTTTCTGTGACACATATTCATGGTTTGTTCATTCTTTTCATACCTATTTTGTATATGTTTTAGCACAGTTTCTTTTTCTTTCTTTCCACTCATCCTGCCTTCCTTCTGTCTTCCTTTTCTTTTTCTTTTATACTTTTCTTCAGTACTTGGGATTGAACTCAGGGGCCTCTACCATTTTATTATATTCTTATCCCTTATCTTCTATTTTAAGACATGATCTCACTAAATTTCCAAAGCTGGCTTTGAATGTGTTATCCTTCTGCCTCAGCTTCTGAGGTAACTTGGAGTGTTGGTGATAGCCTATTTTATTTTTTCTTATTTTTCACGCTCATGGGAATTTCTCGATTCCTGAAATACAAAGAAGTGGCATATGTAAATTCTCTTCATAACACAGTATAATCTTTATGTGATAGAGTCTGGTTAGCATGTTTCTTCTGAAACAAAACCAACTAAAGAAATCACTGAAGGTTGTTTAATACACTTTCCTACCTATATTTTTGTGAAAATACTTGCCATGTCTTTGTTTATTTATTTAAATATCCTGCAGTTTTAAAACCCTAAATGAAATCATGTTTTTTATTATAGCAGTTATCTTTACTGAAGTTCTTGTTTTTTTTTTTCAAAATAATTTGCAATAGACTGTTTGCATCCAACATTTTTTTAATGATAAATAAATGTGAATTGATGTTATGGTTTGGATAAAATTTTATGGTGTGAAGTCTTCTGTGCAAATGGTCAGAGGTGAAAAAATCATGAGAGCTATAACCTAATCAGCTGGTTAATCCACTGGATGGATCAATAATTAGAAAGGACTGCTCTATTGGATGGTAACTGTAGGCAGGTAGGTAAAGACTGGAGGAAGTGTGTCAGTGGTGGTGTGCCCTTGAGGATTTTATCTTGTTCACCAGACACTTTCCTGCTTCTTGGCTACAATGAATAGTGATAGTTCTGTACCTTACCTGAGGCACAGAGGTTAGAGCTGGCTGAACATAGACTGATACCTATGAAACCATGAGCCATAATAGACACTGCCACCTCTAAGTTATTCTTGTCAGTTATTTTGACACAGTAATGAAAAAAAATAACACTGAAATTGGTATGGAAAAGTGGGGTCATGGTTATGACTAATTAGACTTTGTGGTTCAGATGCCTTCAAATGGGAAAAGTTTGAAGATTCTGGGAGGAGATGCCTTAGAATATTATAAGTATAGCTTACTAGGAAAGGTTGGTAATAGCCCAAAAGACCAAAATTCTGAGAGGAATGTGAACAGTAAAGACTGTTTACATGAGGTTTTAGAGAAAAACAGGGACTATAATAAAAATTGGACTAAAGGCTACAAATGTTAGATTCTTGTGAGGAAATTGTCTAAATTTTGCCCATGTCTTGACACTTTCAGGGAAGGTAAATTTTAAGGCACTGGAGTTATTAATATTTTGGAGAAAATTTCAAGGTAATACAATATTTAATATGGGTACTGTAGAAGTTTAAGGTCAGATATACTGTGAAAATTAGAAACAAAAGAAGAAAGGAAATCTCTGAAAAACATGTAGTTAAGCCCGAGGAGAAACACACATAATATTGTGTTCAAGTAAGCTGTGGTTGCAAAGGAGATTAATATTGCTAAAGTAAATGAATGATATTGCTTTGTGCAGAAAATCTCAGGAAACAACAAGATCACACCAATTTCAGGCTCAAGGAGTAGATATGAAAACATATTTAAGAGATATTAGAGGCACCCTATCTATACACTATGTTTAGCTACTCAGATGCTCAGAAGCCACTGAAAATGGTCCAGGAAATCCTGGCTAATGCTTGAGCTGGTGGATGGCCTTGGCTTTGTTCATGTGGTACTGGTTCTGCAGGAATGCAATATAATGGAGTTAGGGAGTTACAGAAGTTTCCACCATAATTTCAAAGGAAGGTTTGCAGGGCGATTTAAATGTAGTAGGGTTATAATTGCTCCAGGCAGCCCTTGAGAGGTCAATATATGAAGTTGTGAAAAGTCAAAGAAGCTATAGAGAACCCTTTAATTAAGAGACATAAATATCAGGGAGTATTGCTAAGGAAAGTTGCTGGCTACAGACAGAGCCAACCTAAGAGAGAAGCCACGTGAATTGTAAACAGCAAGGCTCTAGGGGTAGGGTTGCCTAATCCTTTTGGAGATCACATTTTGGAAACATCTGCCCCATATGCTGAATGTGGAATCACAGGATATGTTTGCCCTACTGGGTTTCAGTCTTTCTTTAGTCCCATCCCTTCTCTATATGCCACTATTTCTCCCTGTTGAAATAGGAATTTTATTATATATATGTATATGTTTACAGAGGCTCACAGCTCACAGACAAGAGTTTGTTTTCAGTTTTAGCACACTTTAGACTTGGACTTTGCCTAATTCTGAAACTGTTAAGACTGTGGAGACACTTCGAGATGGACTAAATGCATATTCACTGTTATTGGACATAAGCTCTTTGGGAATAGATTGAATATTATGGTTTGTATATGAAATGTCCCCACCAAACCTCCTATGTTAATACAGCAGGTGGAAGGATCAGATTCTGAGAGTTATAACTTAGTCAGTGGATTGATTAGATGAATGAATTAATAATTTAAATGAATTACTGAGTGTTAAATACAGGTGAGAATGGTTGGAAGAAGTATGTCACTGGGGCAAAGCCCTTGAGGATTATATTCTGTTCCTGGTTCTTTACTCTCTCTGCTTCCTGGTTTCCACAACCTGAGAAGCTTTCTTCCACCATCACTTTTCTTTCTCTAAGTTGTTTTTGTGAGGTATTTTTGATCACAGTAACAAAAGATTGACTAATACATGAAGTGATACTAAGAGGTGTCATCATTGCTGTGACTAGTCTGACTATGTAGTTCAGAAACTTTTGGAACTGATTTGTTGGAAGAGTTTGGAAAAGTTTAAAGATGCAGGTCAGAGAAGCCTTATATTGTTGCAAGTAGAACTTAATGGGAATCTCTCATGAGTATTCATTCAAGAATGCAGATAGGCAGAAATGTGGACAATAAAAGAGTGTGTTCATGAAGTCTCAGAAGGTTATGAGGACTCTGCGGAATTGAAGTAGAGGTCATATGCACTACATAACGTTAAATAGCTTGTCTATATTTTGTCTGTGTTCTAAGACTTTCAGTGAGGCTGCATTTAAGTCAATGGACTAATTAATCTGGTGAAGAAAATTACAAGGCAGCACAGCATTTATGTAGTGACATGGCTATTTCTGATAGATTTTTAGCCATTATTGCTATGAGAATTGGGAGTAGAAAGTAGAAAGATTTGGGGAAAAAAATTGTATTTTTGTCAGAGAAGAATTCTTTGTCAAATTGGAGCCAAGGAAGTTGTGGTTGTCAAAGAGATTGCTGTCACTAAAGAGAAGCTAGTACTTTATACAGACAAAAAAAAAAAAAATAGGAAAATGCCTTGAGGAATAAGAAAGACCATACCCATAAAATCTTTAAAGCCATAAAAAGGAAATTTTCTTCAAGAAGAAATAATGGGGGAAATCTGCTCTCACAAGGGTTTCTAGGAAGTTGTTTCCATGGGATTCTTTTTACTATGCTCAGCTACCTAGGAACTCAAGAGTCTATTCCAACCATAGTACAAGGGGGTCTGAGTAGTACTAATTCTACAGGAATATGTGACACTGGAGTTCAATGGTCATGAAGGCTTCTGTCAAGATTTCTAAAGAAGACCTTACAGGCCAGGCAATGTGTAGCATGATAAGAATCCTTGCAAGCAACCCCTTGGAGGATGATATATAAAGCTGAGAGAATGAAGCCAAGCTTGAATGGAGACCCAGGATTAAGAGAAGCAAATAACATGGAATGTCTCCCAAGGAAATCTGCTGGCTGTCAACAGATCCATCGTAAGTTAGAGGCCTTGTGAGTTGCGACCAGGAAAGTCACAGGGGTGGAACTGCAGCAGCCCTTTGAAGATTTCAGCTTGCCACCATATGCCATGGATGCTGGACATGGAACTACAGGACTTGATTGCCCAGATGAGTTTGAATCCTATTTTCATGCCATTGATTTTTCCTATGCCCTCATTTTTCTCTTTTGAATGGAAATGTTTAGGATGTGCCATTGCATTTTGGATATATATGACTTGATTTAAAATTTTATATGGATTTAAGTAAAGAGTTTGCCTTAAATCCTGAATGAAGATTTTTACATGGACTTTTGGGTAATGCTGGAACTGGTAAGACTACAGAAACTGGGAGATAGGGTGAAATGCATTTTACACCTAGTGGATATTAGCATTTGAGGGCCAGGTGTATAATTTTATTTTGAGAATATAATGTATCCTGGAAAGTTAATGTACTGAAAACATGGTAACACAGTATTCAGAGGTGAAATGCTTAGATTAAAAGAGCTGTAACTTAATAAAAGGATTAACTCTTTTGATTACCTTATAGTTAACATGGATTATTGGATTGTAACTTTAGACAAGTAGGGCAAGGGAGGAAGTAAGTCACTTTGTGTGTGATTTTAGGGATTCTATCTTATTTTCTGGGTTCCTCTTTCTTTCTCTACTTCCTGGCTGCCATCAGTGAAGAAACTTTTTCTCCACTATAACTCTTTCCATGATTATTTCTGCCTCATCTTGGTCAAGAGCAATGGAATCAGCCGGCCATGAACTGAACTCCTCAAAGTTATCCTGTATTTCAGAGACAATGATAAAAGCTAACTAATACAATTGGTAATAGGTTAATAAATTTCCACATAATACTTTGACACAAATTTACATTTTTTTTTTGCTTTATATGTTCTTACATATACTTGTGTGTATGGTTATATAGTATATATGCATATATAATAATACTGTATATATTATTATACAGGTTTGTGAGTATGCATGCATGTGTGTCCACCCTTAACACTCTTGAATACATATTTTATATCAGTGGATTTATTTTATAGTGAGATAAATGAATGCTAGTATATGAATCTATCCAATTATTTGTTTAAACATGTAAAAATGTTCATTTGTATTACCATTAAAAACTAGAATATAATTCTATGAATATTATTATATTCATAGAATATATTTATATTTATAGAATATTGTTCACTGGTATTAGTTTTGTACTGGTCTAGTTTAAATATGTTTATATAAGTAGTGAGTCATTTCCACTGTTACTATTTTATCAGGTTGATCATAATGACATGTACTCTAGTTTGATTAAAATTTTAATAGGTAATTATAATAAACATTTGTATAATGTCAGTTATTTGATTAGGAAGTATTAATATGTGTTGAGAGCCACAGTTTAGTCAGAATGAAACCTGGCATTTTTGCCAGAGGAAATGGTTGAAAGGTGACCTGCTCAGGGATTAGGGAGGCTCAGGGGATTAGGGCGGATCCTGCTGGGATTAGGGTGGATCCTACTGTGTGGGGTGCCCTCTACTTTGGAGTTCCCATGGAGTTCTCCTGGGGTTCTGAGAGAATTGGCTCCTGAGCCCGGTGGAGGCAGTGTGTTCCCGGGAAGTATGGGGAGAGTGCTGGTGGGAGTTCGGGAATAAAGGTTTGTTGCTTTGAACCTACAAGGCATTGTGGTGGCTCAGTTATTTTGTGCTCAGCCAGACTGCAGCAAATATGCCCATGAATAAACATTTGCTATTAGTTGAATAAGGTGCAGGACTATTGTATTTAGTAACAGGAACTTGAAATATTTTACTTTAATAAAATTTTCACCTTAATCCACATTGTTGTCTTTTGACCTTGGGCACAGTCATCAAAAATCACCATCCATGATTATTGCATAATGGCAATTTTCCAACTTCACAGGTTAAGTGAGTATCCACTGTCTTATTGGTAATCATATACACTTTTTGCAGGTGAAGTATGAATAGGAAAATCTACCACATCTTTATATGACTGATTTTCAATTTCTGTACAAAAATCCTACAGAAATAAATATTTTATATAATCATATATATGTTATATATATATATATATATATGTGTGTGTGTGTGTGTGTGTGTGTGTGTTTATGAATTGAAAGATTAACCAGACTCACACCCATTTGCCAAATATACCCTCACTCTCACAAACAAGCAACAGATTAGAAAGATACATCCACTATTAAAATAATCTAGAAATAATTTAATAGTGAGTGATACGTTCAGAATAAAATGTGATTTAAAAAATATTTTTTTTTACTTGTAGATGGACTCAATATATTTATTTATTTATTTATTTATTTATTTATTTATTTATTTATCTTTATGTGGTGCTGAGGATTGAACCCACTGCCTCATATGTGATAGGTGAGTGCTCTACCACTGAGCTACAACCCTTGCCCTAAAATGTGATTAAGTCAAGAGAAGTGAGCAACTAGAAAAGATTTGTGCATATGGAATAAGGGAAGTTGTGTGTTTAGTGGCTGTTCTAGGGTAGCTTTCATGATGAAAACCAACCATTATAAATTTCATATCAAAAAAGTATTCAACAGATTGATAGATGAAAAAAAAATATATACATATACACATACATATATATGTATATATATATATACATACATATATGAATATCAGAAAAACTATAGGATGCATTTGAATAAAGATCTTTGAATTTCTATAATTTGCCATTTTTATGTGAAATATTCTCATAATTTTAAAACAGGTTGATTACTTGAATACAATAAATATTCACTTCAGTTTCCTTATTCAAGCTACATGTAATGCTGAGTATTTATATTTAGTACTTCCAACATTACTTCATTGAAACACATTTCAAAATTGTGAAAGGTAATGCTATCATCTTCGGAACTATTGATGTCTAGTTTATCTGATTTTAACTCAAGTAGTGTCAGAGGTTTTACTCAGTCCTTTCCAGTAATACCATGGAAACATCCCTACACCAAGGAGGTTATTAGCTTATAATGAAGACTGCAGTAGAATAATGGGCCTAATATATGGAGGGGTGCACCTAAGAGGTATTTTGAGAGAAACACACCCAGACACATACACACACAATTCATGTGTAATGGTGGAACAAATTATATAAAATTCTAATATTATGATATTATGTTTGAATATTGCTAAACTCATTGCTGATTTGTGATATTTCCATTGAATAACATAAAGTAAATTGAATTTTTATTGCTCTTTTTGGTGCCTCTGACTTGGAAGTTCAGATTTTAGCAGTCAAGGAAAGCAAAGGAATCATATAATATGATATAACATGACGATGGATGGCAAGTCACTTCTCTTACTGTCTGTAGAGTGTGCAACCTTTAAATAATTGAACTATATTCAGGAAAAGAGCAACTACTTCATGAAATCTATACTATTTCAAGGTAATTTTTCAGTATGTGTCAAAGTAGGTTTACTTGACTATAGTAACATGAGAACCAAATGAACCTAGCAAGATATTTTCATTCAATGAAAACTATGAGGTATGGAAGACCTGAGGGCTGTTTTGCTTCAGCAGCTAGAGTATGTCATCATTGTCTTGTTTCTCCTTTCTTTCTCTTTTACTATCTGCCACTTCTTTTCAAGACTGGTGTCCCACTATGATTATAAGAAGACTGCCAAGAGCTACAAGATTTATACTATTCTATCATTAACTAGGGATAAGTTTTCCAGGTGATGTAGGACATTCAGTGAAATTTGAATTTGTACAAAACAGCAAGTGAGTTTACAATTCAAATTAGTTGGTCAGTTGCCAATTCTAGCAATCCTTTTAAATGAAATAATATATCTGTAAACTTTGTAAAATTGAGGAAAATTATTTTTAGAAACTCTTACGTAATATCTACTCCTGCCTCATTGTCTCAATTTTGTTTCAATACCTCAACAATATTTTTCACTAAGTAGGATTTTATAGTTCTAAGCTGTAAATTCTGAAGTGCATATTATTCTAAGTTGTATTCTACTAAATTTTTGGATATGCTTAATCAAAATACATTAAAATTTTTAATAGTTAAGTAAAGAAAGGAACTAAATTTTGGAGAAGAACAAGGGTTTTATCCCAAAATATGAGAACGGAGCTAAAATAATGTAATTTTAAATAATACAAATTTTGAAATCAGATTGTGCAAATCTTCTAAATATTAGCATGTAACCTTGGGAAAGCTACATAAGCACTCTATAATTTTCCTAATTTCTCAAATGATATTAATAGTATAGTATTATTCTTTAATGACATCAAATGACAATATCATCCACTTAATAATAGTTTTATATATATTTATGTATAATCACTTAAATAATATTTTGCATTAGAAAAACCTTAATAAGTAATAAATCATGAAAAAATTCATATTATAAAATCTACAAATAATTATCATTGTTCATAAAATATTCTCAATTAGTACTTGTTGAAAAGTACCCTTAAATTATTTTATAAGCTAAGTGAAGCTAGCCAATCCCTAAAAAACAAATGCCAAATGTCTTCTTTGATATAAGGAGAGTAACTAAGAACAGAGTAGGGACGAAGAGCAGGAGAAGAAGATTAACATTTAACAGGGATGAGAGGTGGGAGGGAAAGGGAGAGAGAAGGGAAATTGCATGGTAATAGAAGGAGACCCTCAGGGTTACACAGTGGAGGAGGTAGAGAGAGAGGAGGGGAGGGGAGGGGAGAGGTGGGGAGGGGGGATGGTGGAGGATGGGAAAGGCAGCTGAGCACAACAGACACTAGGATGGCAATTTGTAAATCAATGGATGTGTAACTGATGTGATTCTGCAATCTGTGTATGGGGTGAAGGTGGGAGTTCATAACCCACTTGAATCAAAGTGTCAAATATGATATGTCAAGAAATTTGTAATGTTTTGAACAACCCACAATAAAAAATTAAAAAAAAATTATTTTATAAGGCTATTTATTGAGCATATTAATGAAATAACATTTATTGAAAATATGGATTTTTTTTCCATTATTGTTTTTTTTTATTGGTTGTTCAAAACATTACAAAGCTCTTGACATATCATCTTTCATACATTTGATTCAAGTGGGTTATGAACTCCCATTTTTACCCCAAATACAGATTGCAGAATCATATCAGTTATGGACATTTGTTAAGACAATACAACAATTTAGCTAATACTCAGTTGTGTAATTTGTTTTATAACAATTTCTATAAATAGACTGAATTATAGCTACATGTCTCAATTTCATTATAATAGTAAGTAGTTTCTTTGGTAACCACGTCCCTTTATATAATCTCAGAATAAAAGTCAGCTGAAAATCAGTGATGAGTCAAAGGAACATAATGAAAAGTATGCTAATTAAACACACAATCTGTGACTATATTTCTAGCCACCTATCATAATTGTTGATGACAAAGAGATTTTCATCTATATTCTTATCTTGATTTCCTTAAATATATAATACAGATTTTAGGTATACAGTCTTTTTTTTTTTCTTGTGGTACTGAGGATTGAACCCAGGGCCTTGTGTATGCAAGGTAAGCACTCTACCAACTGAGTTATAGCCCCAGCCCTTAGGTATACAGTTTTTACGTGAATAAACTCATTCTACACTGACATATTAAATAAAATTTAGTTTATTTCTTTCTAACATATCTCTTATTCCCTATGTATTTTGTATATTTAAGTAATTTGTGCCAGGCACTGGATGAGAATTTTTGCAGAACATAGATGAGTATATATATATATATATATATATATATATATATACACATATATCAGATTTAGTTTGTAGAGATAATACTGTATGGTAAATATAAGTAAATTTCCATACTTTCAATATTCTGTTTCCTCAACCTAGTCTTGTAGATATAGTATGGAATAGTAGAAAACAAACAAACTACTGTGAAAAAAAGAACATGTAACCATAAAGAAAATATAGAATCCTTCAATCCATAACTCCACTCTAGGTTGTCTTAGGTTGGTGTGCTTGAGATAGGTTTCGTTGAATTCTATCATGGCCATTTATCTAGCAGAGTTCTCCATTGTTTGTGGCTTGATTATCTAAACTCTTCTCTATGTTCTGAATTGATTAGGACCAGTGACAATCAGATATGCTACTTTAATATTCTTTGTCCCTTACCTCTGAATGTGACCACATTTGGATTCTTGCCTAGGCAGTCTTCAGGATCGGTTTCAAAGTGGCCTTATTTCTTTGTAGCTATACAGCATGTACTGAGGTCACCTTAGCTTTCAGTTTGGTTACTTCTAATTGACTCTAAAAGACAGGTGGGTATTACTGAGTCTCCTCATGATAATTGTAAACAGAACATTCAAGAGTGCCAACTAACCCCTCTTGAAAAATAACAAAGCCAATCTGCCTTGCCTTGTCTCCTTTGCTGGAATTCACTGCTGTTGGGGAATAGTATTGGGCAGGTTATGTCCTTCAAAAATCTCAGACACAAAATGTCTAAAGATGTGTAAAATACATTTACCCTTATGTTTGAGATCTTTGTGACTGGATATCTGTCTTACTCTAATCAAGATATCTGCCTTACTCTTCCCATTATATCTATGCCTCTTTGCCATACACACTCCTGGGAACATAGCTACTGTTTTTTCTCTCTCTTTTTTTTATTATCTGATTCAAAATTTCCTTAGGTTGAATTCTGTAATTAAGTCCCCCAGGCCTAGGGTCTTAAAATGATAAAGGCTAAAATAAGGAATAGAAAAAATATTTTACATTTTATAAATTTTATGTTTAAAAGCCAAGTTACAATATTCTGTTGTTTGTCATAGTGAAAAAATTCAATCGTGCATATAATTAATACATTAAAATATTTCAATACACAAATTATGATTTAAATCTCTCTCTCTCTCTCTCTCTCTCTCTCTCTATATATATATATATATATATATATATATCCTTTTATTAAAATAAATGAATAGAGCAGAATTCTCAGATGGTGCACATTTCCTAGTTATGGTTATCACATGTAAATGTATTTTATTAAAAATGTTTAAAACAAAGAAATGTTCTAGTATTGATTCAATTGTAAAGCAGCTTGCTTGTGGCTGTCAGAGAAGTTAGGTAATCATCAAGGTCAGATTTCCTTAACATGAGGTCCCTAATGATCTCTGATAGGCTTTAGAAAAGTGATTATTTTACAGAACCATCACATATATTAGATTCTCAAAATAATGGAATACAAACAAAAAGTTTTACATATTTTTCTCAAAGATGCTTAATTTTATAAAGTTCTTTTCTAAGAAATAAGGCATGGGAAATATATGTGGACTTTGCATATTTTGTATCTGTTATTTTAAAAATGGTCATTTGGTTATAAAAATTTATGAGTTGCTTAGAATTATAAGAAAAAAGACATTATTTGAATGTTAAATATTATACTACATTTTATATTTGAAACTTAGCATGCTAGTTTCAACGTCGATTTTTGCATGAGAAGACCTCTTTTGAAGTATTGATTCATTCACATAACATCAGTGCCCAGCTACACACTCCAAATCTTTTTTTTTTT
>NW_026000075.1:18821097-18876652 GCF_001458135.2 Marmota marmota marmota | reverse complement strand
TTTACTATATATATATATATATATATATATATATATATATATATATATTTTATATATATTACTTCCTGTACTAGAGCAATACCAACTGCATATTATCCACAGTTTTTTTTCAAAATGACTTGAGACTACTTGCTATATTTAATTTTTTTGTCACTAGATGGCATACTATATGTAAAAATAAAGAATTCACTAAACTGATGAAATTAAAATAATGCCACATAACACAAGTATGTAAACTATCAGCTTATGCTATAGTGATCAAGTGACAGTAATAAAGATAGAAATTCAAATTCATTTGGTAAGAATTTATTTCAAGATTTTTTTGTCATCAGAATTTAATGATAAATTTAGAGGGAAATAATTACCATTTTCAATTTTAAGTGTTAATATTGATATGGTTTATAGCTATCCTTAGATTCTAACATAATTTGAAGATTCTTAAGACATAAATGTCAAAAATAATTTGGTTAAATGAAGAGAAAAAATTCTAAGAAACATAAAGTATAATTATGATCTTTTAACAGATTGTCATTATTCCAGTCATTTACATGTTATTATAACAAATTACATGTTATCTTTATCTTCTATAAAGATCCTTTTAAATCCTACCATACTCCAAACTATGTTAAATTTGCCATAACTATTATAAAAGAGAAGACATGAGAACTCCTAGTTTGTTTATTTACTGTTGCTTGGAAACTATCCCAATTGTTAAGTTTAAAAATAACAAAAATTTGCTTGTCTTTAATTTTTTTTTAATGGAGTGTACTCAATGGGAATAGCATATCTCTATTCTGCATAGAACAATTAACTGGGCTAGAAGATGGAATTGCAAAATCATCCACCTACCCAACTTTTTTAGGTCTGGAAGCTCCTATGGGACTTTCAAATTAGACTCCAAATTCTTCTTCTGGATGTTCACCTGGGTTGTTGTTGTTTTTGTTGTTGTATTGCAGCATGTCAAGCTATATTTCCAGAGAGAAGACACAAAACTTGACATTCTTAAAAGTTAGGCCTGAAACTGGCACAGAGCTATTTCCACTGTATTTTATCAAAGAGTCACAGAACTAGAGGATGGACAAATATACCAAACATTTATGTGAAAAAAGTAGCAAAGAAATTTTAGTTTTCTTTGAACTACATTGGTCTATTCTCAAGCCACAATTATTACATATCTCTAACTTACAAAATGCCTTTTCTCATATAAGGCCACCTAAAAGATTTATTTCACTAGTTATCATACTCAAAACCCAGAATACTTCATCCTTAACAAGAGGTTAAGATGTCAATGTTATTTTTTTTAGGTATGTTTTTTTTTTAGGTATGGTTACTCAAAAAGATAAAAAGAAAAATATTTTTCTCCCATACATTCAAATAAAATTACAGAGATAGGGAGAATACAATAGGCACTCATTTATAAAGGAAGAAAATGGGAGGCACATATAAGTCATTGGCTCATAGCAATTTTGAAATACATCTGGGTACATGTTGCCAATTGCTTGATTAGCACTCAGGCTTGTTCTGTTGTAATTTTATATAGCAATTGATGTCACTTTGAGCTCTTGGCTCTGAATAGCAATCTCATTTTGAGTGATGTTCATAGAAGTTAAAGGACTTAGAGGCCATTCTTCACTTTGAACTTTCTCTGTACCTTTTGGTCCAAGAAGAATAATCTTTTGAAAACTGTGAGTTCCTTGCATGCAATTTATATTCAACTCAATGATACAAAAGTCAAGCCCACATTTCTTTCCAGGGCAGGCTCTTCTGTATTTTAGGTCATATTTGAGGCCTAAGATGTGTAGGAGTCCTTTTGTCTAGGTGCATGGGTTTATGAGGTATATTCTTAAATCTTTCTGATGACTTAGCAAAGGTTTTAACAAGCTCCACCATTGATATATTTGATTCAAAAGAAAAATTTTATTAAAGTCAAACTGAATTTGAACTTTTTCTAAAACCACTTTTTATTTTAATAACCTATTGTTTAGAAGTCCAGAATGAGAAAGTTTTATTTTCAAACATATTCCTACTCCTTTATGTTTAAATTTTACCTCCCAACTGAAAAATTACTTTTAGCTCTTCCTGCAGGTTTACATTTTATCACAACCTCAGGGATGTCACCTAGTGCTTATAGCATTTTTCCTGGAAATGTCCCAAGTCCTGTCCATGGGTTAATCAGATGCCATTTCTATTTCCCAGAATATCTCAATGAACAGTGTTGCAAAATGTTATTTTACTTTTCTCCTATGTAATATAACAATATCCTTAACTTATCCTTAACTTTACAGATTTGACCAACAGTGTCTCTGAAACCTTTCATTACCACTTTTCCTAAACCTTTATTTTTTAGTTTTTATTGATTCATCATAATTGTATATAATAATGAGATTCATTGTGATTATGTACAGTGCATAATTTGACCTATTTCATTCCTCCTTTATCCTGACCTTTTTCTCACATTCTCCCTCTCCACATTACTTTCTTCTAGTGTAATGGTCTTATGTTTTCATGAGGTCCCTCTTTTTTTTTCCCCCTCTCTAGCTTTCACATATGAGAGAAAACTTGACTTTCTGAGTCTGGCTAATCTTACTTAGCATAATATTCTCTAATTCCATTAATTTTCCTGCAAAGGACATAATTTTGTTTTACTTTATGGTTGAATAAAACCCCATCATATGTCCATACTACATTTCCTTAATCCAGTCATCTGTTGGTGAACACCTAGGCTGGTTCCATAATTTGGCTATTGTGATTGTGCTGCTGTAAACATGGGTATGCTTGTATTGCTAGAGTATGCTGACCAAAGCTAATTTCACATTTTAGGTTTTTTGCCTCAGGAGCACACCCTTTCTGAAACTGTTTCATTTTAACTACATACTGCTGGATAACAACCCACCCCCAAGATAAGAGGCATAAGATATCCACAATCACTTGTTGGATCATGATTTTGTGATTAAAACAAGGCTTAGTATGAATGGCTTATCACTTCTTTATATGGTATTAGCTGAAGTGACTTGACTGAGGCTGGGAGTCCACATTTACATGGCTGACAAGTTTATTTTGGTTGTCATTAGAGAGCTCGGTTTTCTTGGTTGGGAACTTCAAATTTCTTTCACTCAACTGCATGGACTTTCTCAAAACATGACATTTGAGTTCAAAGACAGAGAAAGCAGAAGCTGCCTATCACTTTTTACACTAGGTCCTGAGTTGGCATATTGTCACTTCCATCATGTCTCTATTCTACAAAACATGCACCAACCCAGCACAATTAGAAGTAATTTGAAAAGCATACTTCATTTCTTGGTGGAGGAATGAAAAAGAAGGTTAACCCATTATTGTTTCAGCAAAGCTAATGGTACTAGCTGTACTATTTATAAGAAAAATGATTATTTTTAAATTTGAAGTATTTTGGAACATTTACTATCACAGAAAAGTTTTAAACATACAACAGAGAGTTCCTATATAACCCACCCCCAGTTTCCTAAATAGCCTGTCACAGTGCCACTGAGTTACCAACTAAGAAACTGGTACTGGTACGGTCATATTAACTAACTCCATACTTTATTTGGGTTTTACTCCTTTTTTCAATAATGTTCTTTCTCTGTATCAGATTACAATTCAAGATACAACTTTAGAGTTATTTGTCATTTCTCCTTAGTATCCTCAAATCTGATAATCTAATAATCTTTCATAGTTTTCTATGACGTTGATAGTCTTTAGAAGCACTATCTAAATATTCTGTGGAATGATAACCAATCTGTGATTGTCTTATAATTTATTTTCATGAGTATCCTGAAATAAGGGGAGTTTTTTCAGCAAGAATATCACACAGTGCTATTCTCATTACATGAGGTGATAAATATATCAACTGGGGATGGGTAATGTAGCATTGGGCAAATTTATCCACTGTCAAAATTAGTTTTCGCTTTCTGTAATCTGTCCTTTGGAAACAAGTTAGCACAAATAGCCCCACCTTAAGTAGAGTCTGAAGGGTTTGATATATGCATACATATGTATATATATATATATATATATATATATATATATACATATACAGATAATATCTATCAGTAAATATATATATATTCTAAAGAGTGAGTGCTTCTGAAAGATATACCTCATCTTGTTTGTTTATTTGTTTATTTATTCATTTTCTTATATCAGCATGGACATATATACTTTCTATTTTAGTTCATAATCTAATACTGTGTTCAATATTTATTGCTTCAATAGATGTTTTTTTTTTACTCAGAGTTCCTTTAGGTTGTCTAACATGTTCTTTTAATGTATCACTTTCTTTTGATATTCTCTAAATAAACGTCTTAAAAATTTTAGAATAGACTTAGATTTATAGAAAACTTAAGAGCATAATACAGAGTTCTCAAATACCTCACACCTGGTTTCCTCTATTATTAATGTCTAAGATTAGCACAGTTCATTTGTCACAATTAATGAACCTATAGTGACACATAATTAACTAAAGTCCATACTTTCTTTCCTAATATCCTTTTTTCTGTTCCAAAATTCCTTCTTAGATACCATTTAGTTGCCAAGTAACTTGTAGATACATTACATTTATTAGCAGACTGTGATGTTTAATAAGAATACCTTTGTTCTTATGATCTCAAACATTTTGAGGGATGCTGGTCATAATTTAAAAAAAAAATATTTTACAAGAGATTTTTCTCATATGATTCCCATAATTAGGCTGAGATTTTGAGTTATTGGTGGGAGTATTGCAGAAGTATTGCCAATTTCATTCATGATATCAAGATTATTTCTTATTAGTGTTGCTATTAGTGTTGATCATCAGAATGGGGTAGAGATATTCAGGTTTATATAATCTATTCTCTTTCTATTTTCCACACAGTGGTCTTTGAATGAAGTCACTGGGGTCCGTGAACACTGAAAGCATGAAGAGTTAAACTCTACTTCCTAGAGCAGGAATCATCTTCATAAATTTTTGGATTCCTTCACATTTGGAATTTTTACATTCTCTTCCATTTATTTGTTTATTCAATCACTTATTTATACACTTTAGGGATAATCCAATCAAGATTATTAGACCACCTTGCATATTCTCTGACCCAGTAATATAGTCAAGAAGCCCAGGTTGGTTTGATTAGAGAATGGAAGTAGATAATATTTGAGAGCAGGTGCCCTATTGGACCCAAACAGTTAACAGAGTAAGAGAATATATTTCTGAACACCAACTTGTAATATACCTGTCTATAAGCATTCTTGTCTATTTCAATGGTAAGCTAAACATAAGTTCATACTGCTTTTTCTAAAATGTTGTCTATTATCAACCTAGATCAATATTATATTTTCTTGCTTTTTTTAACCCCAAACTCCTATGAGAAACCTGGCTTTTGACAACTATCACAAATTTACATAATTGTTCAATTCCACCATATATGTAAAGTGGTTTCAGAACTAAGAAACAACCCAAAGAAGAACACATCACCAAATAAAGTCTAGTGCTTACATACTGTTCTTTGGTATTTAAACTTAAAATTTCCACTCATTTACAGAGATAATTAGGTTAACAATTTTCCCCCACTTGGTTCTGTAAGATTGCTTGATGCCTTTGCGAAATGGTTTGATGTTATTATCATGTCTGCATTCAATCCTGGGACACCTAGACCTTCCTAAGTGTTATTTTAAAATGTGTGTTCACTACCTTATACTATAAAGTTTTGAAATTTGACAAACATTGAGTCATGTATCCATCCTTACTGATTATAGAAGATAATTCATTTAGTATCTATAGTAGTTCCTCCAAACTTACAAAACCCCTAGCAACTTTTGATTTGTTTAAACTTTCTATGATTTTATTTTTCAGGATTCCTAGAAATGAAATTGCTCAATATGTAGCATTTTCAGACTGACTACTTTCACTTAGCAATGAAAACTTTGCATTCATTTTTCACATGTCATGATAGCTCATTTCTTTTTCCCTCACTGAGTAATATTCCACTGTAAGGATGTTCCATATTTAGCTTATCCATTCACTGATTTAAGAACATCTTGGTTGCTTTCTGTATTTTGTAGTTATAATAAAAATGTTGGAAATATGCAGATTTTTTTCATGTACAAAAATTTTCAAATCCTTTTATTCAATGATTATTTTATGCTTCTTTTTTTTAAATTTCAGTACTGGTGTTTATTTCTAGGTCTTTTGATTTTATATAGTTATTTTAAATTTAAATCCATTATCTATATTATAATTATAATTTAATTTAATTTTAATTATAATTTAATTATAATATAATTAAATTATAATTATAAATTAAATCCATTATCTAAAATAGATTATTGGGATTTTTATTAGAATTTTATAAAATATATAGATCAAGTTTAGTAAGAATTGAAATCTAAATATTGAGTTTCCCAGTACATGAACAGGGATATCTCTATAATATATTTAGACTTTTTAAAATTTCTTTCATCAATGTCTTGTTGTTTTCTATAAACAGATCTAGGGATTTGTTAATTTTTTTCCTGCTTTACTATATTTGAATCTATTGTGTTATATAATTTTTCAGTCTCAACATTTGGATGTTCATTCCTGATATAAGGAAAAACATTTGACTTTTGTATACTGAACTTTTATGTTGTGACTTTACTATATTCACCTATCACCATCCTGCAGGAAAAGCTCCACACCTAGCTTAGTACCCCATCAGCCAGACTAACTGAACTCCCTAACTGACCACCCTACCTGGTCCTCAATCTAAAAGGTTTCACCTTTTTTTCCAACTTGTACAAACTATTCAGACAAGATAATCACATCCTCCTGTGATAGCCAGGAGTTATCCCTATCCTCCTGTTAATGCAGAAACTGCCTTCCCTAACCCATTCTCTTACAATCTGCTCCCCAGTGCAACCTCCCTGTGCATCTGCATAGTGTGTTGTGACATCCCATCCCTTTGGCTGTAAGTACACGTGATGTGACTAAATACTGCATTACTAAGAGTTTCCACACTAACACTAGTACATACTCATCCTCTAGCAATTCACCAAAATCACGATTTATATATTCCTTACCAGCCCAGAGAAACTGTGTCTTCTGTTACAGGTCAACACATCTCAGTTTCAATTTCATGGTATCAATCTGTGCTCCAACCTTAGTTCTCCATGGAGTCCAAGAAAAGGCATGTTTTGTTTTCATCTTTTTTTCTTTGGGTAAGTATGCTTACTTAGTAGACATCTTCAAGCTCTCTACAACTAACTGCCACTAAAGCTTCTCAGCTTTATTCATATTTTTTTTTCAGTTACTGTTGACTTTATAGCTTAAAAATGCATGACAAAAAATTTGGTATTAATTTCTTATGCCCAGTTTTTCAAGAAATGATTTTGAATGTTTTCACAGTAAAGAAATAAGTGTTTGAGGAAGATATGTTTTATAGGATTTAGACATTATGCAATATATATTTGTATCAAAATATTTCATGATATCCCTTTAATATGTACAACTTTTTATTTAACTTATCAGTTTGCATTTCAAAAATGCTATTCTGATTACTATGCCTAATTTTCAATTTTGCAAATTCTACCTTTTTATTAAGCAGAATTGTTCTCATTTGATGAGAAATAAACATTGGAATTCACAGTACTTTGTTGTTGCTTTTTTATTTGTTTGTTTTGCAATGCTGGGGTTGGAAATTTTGGTATTTTGAAAAATTAACAATTAAAGATTTTGAGCTATTGTTTTATAAATTGATTTATATTAACTTGCTTATATTTAAGTACAGTTTAATAATATTTTCATAGTCATATAATTGTCCATATCTTTTCCAGTTTCAAATAACATTTTTGTGCTATGTCATCAAAATATTAATTATATTAGCTGTAATGGTGATTTAACAATAGGAATTCTAACATTCCTTGCAATAGAGTGGCTGACATAAAAATTGCTTTGGAACAAGTACAGTACTTATTTTTCTATTTCTATTTTTTTCTTTTAAATATTAAGCAAAAAAGTAATTACTACTTATATTTCCTGCATTATAAATTACTTAATTTGTAATTAGAGATTAGAAAATTTATAAAACTTTCTGTATTTTGGTAAAATCAAAAGTATCACATTATGATTACTCAAACTGATTGGTCTAAACTTGTCTTTCTCTAAAACCATATTGCATTTTAACTGTTTTTGCATTTTTACTCATTATTACTACTTCTTAGAAAAATAAAATTTATAAGCATTAGTGTTTACTTAGCACTTTATAGTTTTCAAAATGTTTTGTGCAAATAAGTCAGACATCATAAAGCAATGTGATGTCTGAGTTAATTGCACATAAATATGTGTATAACAGAAATCCCAAGAGCATAACTGGAAATCACACTTTTGCTTAAACTATTTTGGATTATACTTTTGGCAGGAAAAACTGTATAAATTATTTGCAATTAAAATTGATTGAAGCCAGTTGTGGTGACTCACACCTGTAATCCCAGCAGCTGGGGAGGCTGAAGCAGGAGGATCATGAGTTCAAAGCCAGACTCAGGAAGTTTGCAAAGTCCTAAGCCACTCATCAAGATCTTTTCTCTAAATAAAATATTTATAAAGGGCTTGGAATGTGGCACAATGGTTAAGCACCTCTAGGTTCAATCCCTGGGGCCCCTCTCACCCCCCAAAATAACTATTATACATACTTAATATCAACCTTCTGCCAAATCAAAGTGAGTTTGATTTTATCTATGTATAAATACAGTTTCAGGGTCATGCAGTGAAAAGCACTGGTATATTTGGAACTATTATGCACAGTCCATTACAGTGGGTTATGCGATTACTAAGATTTTAGGCAATTTGAGATAAAAAGGGTCTGCTTCAGGGAGTATGGGTAGCAAGATTTGAATTATCATAAAGCAGAATATGAAATAAGGTTTCAAACACAAGTAGTTTATTTGGGTTTTAATATGATGGGATACTGGTAGTAGATTGAGAATGTAAAAGAAGGGAAAAAATGAAGCCCAAATAGTTTACCTTTCTAAACTACCACTGCAGGCTATAGAAGCTTAATCCACATGAGCAGCTCTAGTGTACAAGGTATAAATCTTGTTATGATTTATCACTCTCAAGTAAAATTCATCATTGGTTTAAGGTTGCTGCTGGGGATTGTTAACTTTGTTGCAATTTTTTGTTAGCCTAGTGTCCTCCAGCAGTTTTGTCTCTGGAGGTCAGAGAAGGCCCTTGGACAAATAACTGCAAAGCTGGGAGCTGTAAGCTTGGACAGGAAGCAGGAAAATTCTACATTTGGAAGTAGCATGGATAGAGCACTGCCCGCCTGCCACAGCACCAGGTAGCCTGGAACCAATTTTTGTGATCCTAAATGATAATATATATTTTATAAATCTGGTGTGTTGCCATGAAAGCAGAATCTAATGATAAGCAAATGATTACCAGAGGCTTAAACACATAAACAGTTTATAGTCAAAATCTTCACCTTCTTTTAAATATATTGGTTCTTTTAAGTGTATAAATGCTTTGATTATGATATATTTTTACAACTGCTATAGAAGAAAAATCACTCACAAAACTAATGTATTTATATTATAATATCATTATATAAATACATAAAAGCTAATATTCTTAAGTCAAAACTCTCATAAGCAAACTTATGAACAAGATCTACTCCAAGTTGTCACTGAAATTCCACAATAACTTTTTTTTTAATTATTACACTCAAATGGAAGAGAAATGTTGTTCATTAAATCAAATTCTTAAGGCACAAATGCATATGAAGAGACAAAAATAGTAGTAAACAGGAAACTAAAAAGAAAGGGGAAAAAAGAAAGAATTTTTTTCAGAGTAGTCAATAGGTATTGAATGCTAACTGTTGAAAAGGAATTCAAGGTCTGTGCACCAGTTAACATTCAATACCTGTTGACTGCTCTGAAAAATTGGCTCTCTTCCCTTATATATTAGACAAAGTTGACTAGGTTTTAGAAATCAAAACTAATATAGGGCTGGGGATATAGCTCAGTTGGTACAGTGCTTGCCTAGCATGCACAAGGCCCTGGGTTCAATCCCCGGTCCCACAAAATAAATAAATAAATAAATAAAATAAAAACTAATATAGTGCTCCTGGACAAGAAAAAAAATTGTTCTTTCCACAACCTTGGGATTCTCCTCCATGAATGCACATCATTACTGCCTCTTCTCAGTAATGATGTGCATTCCTCTCTTTTACATTTCTCTAGACTGAACTAGTCTTAAGGCCCAAAACTGCTAGAGAGGGTCAGTGATGTTAAACTATCACTAAAGAAGTGCTCCATAGTCTACCCTTTTTGGAATAACCGTTTGCTTGCTTTTCTTCCTCATATATAGAAACTTTTTCTCAAGATACTGAAACCCAAAACCCATTTAGTCCTCCAAGTAGAACTCTAGGTTCTTCACTTAAGGTATACTCACATCTGTATGAGAGCTGAATATTGCCTCTCTTCTTTGTGAGACTTTAAATTTAAAAACAAAAGCAAAAAGCAAGCAAAACTAGTATTTTATGGGCTATCAATATACTTTATGTTTTTATAAATACTTCATATATATTATACTATATCAATATGAGGTCATGGAACATGAATTGGATAATTCTAATGAATATACCATTATAAAAAGGGAATAATGGGACAGTTATGCGTGTTCTTTAGCAGTTCTGTTAAACCATGAAAGTCACAACTTCATCAGTAGATTAGTCCATTTGAAGGATTAGTAATTTAAATGGATTACTACTGGGTGGTAACAGTAGGTAGGTGGGATATGGCTGAAGGAAGTGGGTCACTGGCACATTCTTCAAGATTTTATATTTTGTCCTTGACTCCTTGTGTGTTTGTTCTTTCTCCCTCTCCCCCTCCCTTTCACCTTCCCTCCCTCCATCACTCCCTTTCTTTCCCTCTCTACTTCTCTCTGTCTCCTTTCCAGATTCCAGGAAGTGAGTATCTTTTCAATGTTCTATTGCTCATTTCAGGTTCAGAGCAATGGATCTAGCCAACCATGGACTGAAACTCTGAAACCATAAACCAACATAAACTTTATTTTCTTTAACTTATTTTTGTCAAGAATTTTGCTCACAGTGACAAAAAGCTGACCACATACAAACTGGTGCAAGAAACTGGGCTGTTGCTGTAAAGAAATTATCCATGTGATTCAGAAATATTTTGATTTGCTTTGTAGGAGGAGTTTAGGAAAATTTGGAGGTGAAGGCCAGAAAAGCCTTAGAATATTATAACTGAAGTTTAATGGGCAATTCTAGAGGTAGCTTGGAAAACCAGAATACTTATAGGGATGCCAACATGTGAAAACTGTGATCATGGGATTTTAGAGGGAAAGAAGGGTTCTATTGGAAGTGAACTAGAAGTTATTCATGTTATACTCAGGCAAAGAACTTATCTACATTTTGCCCATGTCCTGAGACTTAGTGTGAGTCTAAAGTGATAGACTCATTAAAGTGATAGACTAATTAATATCATGGAGAAATTTTATTTTATTTTTTATTTGTTCTAATTAGTTATACTTCACAGTAGAATACACTTTGACACAATATACATAAATGGACTATAATTTCTCATTCTTCTGATTGTACATGATGTAGAATCAAATGTTATGTAGTCATATATGCCCATAGGGTGACAATGTGGATTCATTTTACTATCATTCCTACCCAAATAAACCCTCCCCTCCTTTCACTCCCCTCTACCTAATCCAAAGTAACTATATTCTGCCCTAGCCCGCCTCTATATTGAATTAGAATCTGTATACCAGAGAAAACATTTGGCTCTTGATATTTGGGGATTAGTTTATTTCACTTAGCCTGATATTCTCCAGCTACATCCCTTTACCTGCAAATGCCACAATTCCATTCTTCTTTAATGCTGAGTAATATTCTATTGTGTACCACCTTGTCTTTATCCATTCATCTGCTGAAGGGCCCCTAGATTGGTTCCATACTTTATTGTGAGTTGAGCTGTTATAAACATTGATATCACTGCATCACTGCAGTATGATGATTTTAAGTTCTTTGGGTATAAACCAAGAAGTGGGATAACTAGATCAAATCGTGATTCCATTCCAAGTTTTCTGAGGAATCTCCATACCACTTTCCTTAGGGGTTCCTCTAATTTGCAGTCTGACCAGAAATGTATGAGTGTATTTTTTTGCGTCACATCCTCACCAACGTTTATTGTTACTTGTAGTCTTAATAATTGACATTCTGAAAGTAGGATCAAATCTTCACCATGTCAGCCTAGGACCTGACTTCCTTAACAGGACTCCTAAAGTGCAAGAAGTAAAATCAAGAATCAGTGCCTGGGATTACAGGGATTCACCATTGAACCTTACCATGGAGAAAATTTTAAGGCAGCCCATCTTTCAGGTGGTGACTCAAGATTGCTGGCAGCTTTTGGCTAAGTTTACTGTAAGAATCAGAAAGAGAGAGCAGAAAGGAAATAGTTTAAAAAGCTTGGAGTTCAGCCAGAGAAACACACAAAATATTGCATTCAAGGAAGCTATGGTTGTTGAAGTCATTCCTGCCATTAAAGACAAGACAAGGCTTTGCACAGAGACAATAGGAAAGATGCCTTGAGGGCATTTCAGGAATCAGCCAGACCACACCCATCACAGGTTCAAGGGTATAAAAATAAAAATTTATTTAAAATAACATAGAGGCACCCTGTGCACACAGAAGAGACTAGAAAGCTGTTTTGCAGGGATTTGTTTCACCATGCTTAGCTGCCTAGGCATTGAGACTGCCCACAGTCCACTATAGTCATGGTCCAAGGAATCCTTGCTATTGACTGAGCTGGTGTCAGAACTTGGCATCATCCACATGGTGTTGGTTCTGCAGGAATGCCAAATTCTGGAGCTAAGGGGTCATGGAAGTTTCCACTGATATTTCAAAGGAAGGTCAATAATATTTATTCATAGTTTTTTTTTTTAGGCAAAGATAGACTAAAGGGAATATACTCGGAAATTTTATGGGGTAGTGCACACCTATTATCCCAGCTGCTCTGGAGTCAGAGGCAGGAGAATTTCCAGTTCAAAGGAGCCTCGGGAACTTAGTGAGGCCCTAAACAAGTTACTGACAACTGTCTCAAAAAAAAATTAAAATGACAAGGGATGTGACTCAGTGGTTAAGCATCCCTGGGTTCAATCCTTAATACCAACAATAAAAAAATACAATTGCATCATCACATCATACACACACACACACACACACACACACGTGTGCACATATACATACACAGAGGTACAATTTATTAATGTGGAGTTTAACTAACGTCAATAATATTCATTCATTCTAATATACCATTAAGAGATTTAGTTCCAGGCTAAGAAGGAGTAAGCTCATTCTACCCTGCCTGTTTGCTGAAAACACTCATATGATATTATATGAACAATATGCATGAATCAATAATTGTATAACTCTTTTTTTTTTTGCATGGAGAACTGAACTCAGAGGTGCTTAATCTCTGAGTTACATCTCCAGGTCACCCTTCTTTTTATTTTTATGTTGAGATGGTATCATTCAGTTGCTTAGGGCCTTTCTATTGAAACTCTAAAAATGTAAATAGGAGGAGGTAAACTTGGAGGGGAATAAAATATCAGAATCAAGCTATCACTGAGCCAGCAATTTACAGTGATCAGTAACAAGCACATGACAGCTTAAAACTAGGATAGGATGTTGGTGTAGATGCAGAATGCCCCAGAAGAAGCTCTGTACTATGAAACAAGAAACAAAAAAAATGGATCTTTCTATGTCTCTCCCCACAACCCCCCCAACTCTCTCTCTTCTCTCTTTCTCTCTCTGTCTCTCTTTCCAACTGGCTCCTTTCCTCTTTGCATTTTTTTCTACTGTCAAATGCCCTAGCACAGGTAAGTCACAGACATCCAAATCTTTGCAGTAATGAACTTTTCATTTTTGATCAAACAAACTATAATACCAAGAGCTTGCACTTTGTCGTTTTTCCGCTTTTTCCTTCCATTACTTGGACCTGAATAAGTTGAAAAAAAATGACCTTACAGTATAAGTGAAGCACAGTACTGTGGTTGGAAAGAAGAAAAGGGAACTCCAAGGAAATGTAATATACCGAGGAGACCATGGAAAGGGAGGAGTTCACGAAAATGACAGCATAAACTTGTTTCTGAATTCCTGGGCTAACTGTGGAGCAGTATATGTTTATAAATGACCCTAAGTAGCATGGCATATATATTAGGAACTTAACCTGGAGTATTTTATCCATGACCCATCTTTATTTTGCATGTAATAAAAGAGTACAAGTCAGTTAAAATTTAAATGCTGGAAAACGTTATCATATAAAAGCTAATCAAAGGAATATGAATATCAGATAAAGAAGACTTAAAAATTTAAGAAAAACACTAAGCTTATAGAGGGACATTATGTAATGATAAAAGTAGCAACCTTGAAGACATAGAAATACAAAATGAGTGTACATCTAGCAGTAGAAGTTCAAAATAAAATGGAAGAGAAAAATCCACAAGTTTGGATGAAGCTTCATAGTCTAAACTACCAATATGACTACTAACTACAAAAATCAGGCAGAGTGTAGAGATAAATATCACCATCAGACAACAGGACTAATAATGTTTCATAGATGCTGAAAATCCATTATTTTCAAGGGTCCACAGATCATTCATCAAGATAAAATATACCAAATTTTCAAAAAAGAAACTCAATAAATTTTAAAGAATTGATATCCTACAGTCAAGTTTGGGGCCATAATAGAATCGATGTAAAAGCCAGTTAACAGAAAGATAACAGGGAAATTTAAAAAAAAAAATCAAACATTAAAACAACAACATCATCATCTTCAACTGACTCACACGTAGGCAAGGAGGCCTCAGTAAAAATTAGACAATAGTTTGAACTGAATGAAAGTGAACAAATTGTACATCTATATCTGTGAGAAGTAGATAAAGCAGTGACTTCATCTAAGCAATTAAATACTTAGATTAGGAAATAAATATCAAGAAACTATTTTGATAATTTACCTCAAGAAACTAGACAGAACAGAACAAAAAAGTCCAAAACATAAAATATGAAATGACAAAGAAGTAATTAGAAATAATTAAAAAAAAAAAGAATTTTAAATTTAAAAAATTACTTGAAAAGATGATGAAATGCATGAACCTCTAAATAAACTGACAATGTACAGAAGAAACAAATTACAGATATCAAGAATGAGATATTATTACATGCCTATGAAAATGGCCAAAATTATTAAATTACAAATTGTTGTTAAAGATTCAGTTCAAATGGAATCTTTCTGAGAGAGGCAATAAAAATATTTATAGTCATTTCAGGAAATTTATTGTCATTTTCTAATAAAGTCCAACATTCACTTACCATGTAATCAAGTGATTCTAGTTTTGAATATTTACTTCTGAGTCATGAAAACTTGGTCTAGATACAAACCTCTCTCAAGAATGTCACTAGCAGAGCTATTCTTAGACACACAAACCTGGTGACAATCCAAGTCTTCTTCAATGGAAGAATGGATAAATGAAATGTGATATGGCCAAACAAACAAACAAACAAACAAACAAAAAACCTCAAAAATAAAAAAAGAAATAAACTGTTAATATGCATAACAATGTAGATGAGTCTAAAAGATATTATGTTTATTCTTGAAAATTTGCACATTTTATAATTTAATCACAAAAACAATTTTTTTCCAGGTCTGAGGATAAAACTCAGGGCCTCTTGCATGTTAGGTAAGCACACCACCATGGAGTTATATTCCCAGCCTTCTATAACATTCATTTTTGGGGGGTCAGGGGAGTACCAGAGATTGAACTCAGGGACACTCAATCACTGAGTCACATCCCCAGACCTATTTTGTATTTTTGTTTACACACAGAGTCTCACTGAGTTGCTTAGTGCCTCACCATGGCTAAAGCTGGCTTTCAACTCTTAATCCTCCTCCCCCAGCCTGTGGAGCCACTGGGATTATATGTGTACGCCATGATGCCCGACTCCTAACACATTCTTGAATGAACAAAAATACAGTGATGAAGAAATGCTCAGTGTTTTCCAGAGATTGTGTGTGGGAGAGTGAAGCAACTGTTCAATATGCTGATTGTGCTGGTCCTTCCATACTGTGTTCATTTGTTACAATTCATAAACTATACACCAAAAGTCAGTCAACTTTACTATGTAAATTCAAAAACAACAAAATAATATACCACAAAAAATAAAAAGGCAATCGCAATGTAGTATCTGCACCTATAAATAAGAAAAAAAGACAAAAAAATTACTAAAATATGTTTTTCGTACAATTAGATGCATTAGATATTTTTATGTTTGTAGTCGTTCTTTTTTGTCCTCCTATGAGATACAAAAGTTCCAGGACAGTAGTGTTCCTGTCTCTTTTTATCTTTACCCTTGACCACAGAGTTTAGAACAGTGATAGAGACTGGCAAACATTTCCAAGCATTTAAACTTAAAAAAAAAAAAATTTAGCTAAGTACGTGCAGCTCTATTTTCTCCTCTAAATTCTAATTCTTTTAGAGTTTCTTAAGCAGAAAGTGAGCCCCATGCCGTGAGGCAATGCAGTGGAAATTGCACTTTCATGGGAAATCATGCCCCCTAAAATTATGCATGCCACAGTTCTGACCTTACCTACTAAACCAGAAGAAAGCACAGAATTATTAAACAGGCAGGCAAACATCAACAACAGTAAAAACTCTAAATAAAGATGTTTCCCGTGTTAGACTCTACATGTTGTCTAATGTCCAAGTACAGTATTCCTAGTTGCAAAGGCCTTGAAATGCAGGATATTCTGCTACCCATAAGTGTACCATCTTTCAGGTGTGTTACCCTCGCAGTAAAATATTCTAGAGTTAAGAATTTCATGATATGGTAAGAGAAGCTGTATAGTATTCATTTTTTATAACCACAGTAGCACTTATCAATTTTATACACATTTTTCTTATAAAAATTAAATAAATCATGTCTGATATTTTAAAAAGAGCTTATTGAAAATAAGTACCTTATTCATGTGCTCCTTTATTTTTGAAATAATTTTTCCTTGGTTTCTATGAAAATTCATTTCAGAGATTTCTATTTGTATGCGATACAAGAAAGTTAATTCTAAATACAACTCAGAACTATCTTTAACGTATATTTTAAACTAATTATAAATTAAGCAATTAAGAACAATTATGTTTAAACAATTAATATAAACATTTGAAAAAGAGTGCAGAGGAATATCTTTGTGAAACCAAAGCTTAAAATTTTTTTCTAATAAATTGCAATTACTTCCAGTTAAGTATAGTACTTACCACTTCATTCTAATAGTGCTACAACTTAATTTAGAGACCCATCTTACATGTAATACCATAATTTAAATAAGTAATATAATTATTATTCACATTTTAATGTTTGTTACAGAAGCCCAACAAGGGGAAAAAGAAGCAAGATAGAGTGAATTGTTTAAAATTCTTTTCCCCCCCAAGGAATTCATTTTAAATAAGACTTTTTGCATTTTTGAGTTTCATATTAGTGACATATATTTTACTGTTTTCAAAATGTATATTAATATTAAATTTTAGCTAATGTAAATTTGGTTAATATTAACTGGTCCTGATGATTTTAGAAATAATTTCACTCTTGGACTATTCAGACAATGATATATTAGAATTAGAGGACTCGGTCATGTTTTCTTTCATTCTAAGTAGAAAATAAGACAAAGTTTAAAATGAGTTTGACTCATTTGTTTACCCAAAGGAGTTGCTGCATAAATCTGAATTACAATGAATAGACTTAGAATTTTATGGCAAATTCATATGAATCTAGTATAATTTATCACTTTCTTTTTGAGTTCTATACATTTTCTTTGAACTCTAGAATCATATACATTGCATCAGATCATTTACATACATTATTTCTACAAAAGTTTTTATTTTTTATTCCACAATTCTTTTAAGTTGATATTTTAGATGAATAATGTAATAAAATGATGAATACCAACCAATATTGAAATATGTAATTTGCATACCTGTTAACACCTTTTTAAATAAAAACATTAAGTGACTTCATGTAAAATTAAAATTTAGAACTTGATATGTTGTGGTGGCATATTTCAAAATGAGAATATTGTAAAAGAATATTTAATTTCTTACTTTTTAGAACAAAAATTTTAATGCCATTTGTTTAGATAAACTCTGAAGACAATTAGCTAAAATTCATGAAGCCAAATCAGAAGCAATCATCTCTTTGTTCGTATATAAGAATAGAATAATCATAAAGTGTTTTGAACACTGAGTGGCAATTAAAGACTTCTAAGAGGATACTATTGGAGATAAAATAATATTATTGACTTGATGACTGACATTTGAACAATTTATTTCAGAGAACACACAATAGAAACATAAAATGTGGAAACAGATGGAGAAATTTTTATTTCAGAGGAAAGTAATATTTTAAAAGATACATTATGGTTCTAAATATCCTCTTCAATTTTTTCCCATATCATAGGATTTGGTCCCTGATCTCTGATATTGTATCTTTCTCCTTGCATCAAGTATTTTTTTTTTTTTTTTTTTAGACAGAATCTCAATAAGTTGCTTAGGAACTCGCTAAATTGCTGATGTTTATTTTGAACTTGCAATTTTCCTGCCTCAGCCTCCTGAGCCTCTGGATTCCAGGTGAGTGCCACAGTGCCCACCCTTCTCCAGCTTTTAATATTGAAAAATCCCATTCCTAACTCATGATGATCTCATCCAGCCTTGTGGTTAAATATAACCTATAAACTGAAAACTCTCAATTTTATATCTTTAATTCAGGCTTCTTTTATAAATTCTGTCGTATACAAGAACCTACCATTTGATTTTTCTCTTCAATATCTTAAAATTTAGTATATCCAAATATGAACTCAGAATTTCACAAAAACATCATGTACCTTCACTGTTTCTCTGGATGGCAAATTTTTACTTCTAGATTTTGGATAAGAAAAAAAAATCTATTTCATGCTAGAATCCATTATTTAAAACAAAACAAAACAAAAAATACAAAACAAAATGAAAACATCAACATCATGAACCAAACTATCATTTCCATGCTATTTTAAAATATTTGAAATTCCAAGCAATTCTTTTCATCTCTACTGCTGTCATTTGGTTTTGATCCACCATAATCTCTCATCTGTATATCCATAATTAACTCCTAAGAGTTTTCCTTGTGAATATTCAAGAATTTAGAGGCCCAAAGGGAGCTGCTAGAGTGAACCTTCTGATCATAAATCAGAAATATTTCCCTTCTGATTTAAACACTGAACAGCAACTGCCTGTATAGAGTATAAAAAAATATCTGCAATGCTTGTAAGGAAGGTATTTATTGAATTTATTATCCAAACAGATTAGAATGTAAAAAGGACTATACTGGTTATGACAGAATAATACCCATAGATGTGACTTGGTCTTGACAAGTAGGAGGATCCATCACTGCACTGCCAAGTTGTCTTATCACTTGTGCTTGTTGCCTCTCTGACCTCTTCTGCCATTGCTCTCCTCCTTTGTATTGATTTTGTTCTCATTACGGTGATTTGCTGGCTCCTCTTTGCACCACGCTACATAGCACACATCTATTATGGTTCATGTGCTTTCAACTCTAATCTTTGTACTTAAACTATTCTTATCCCAGGAATTCATTGAGATAGTTTCCTCATGTAACTACAGCTTTTACCTAGATTTTGTCTCTTTTATGAGTCCTACCTAATATTTAAGAGTGAAAACTGAACTTTGCCAACATTTCTTTTTGGTTGTGAAACTTAAACCCAATAATTATGCACCTAACAAAATCTCATGAATATGTATACAAACCAGTGGTGGTTATTAGCAGCAGTAACATTATCCTTAGTTATTCCTTTAGTAAATTAATACATTTTGGACAAGAAAGTTGGCAGACATAGAGTCAGATTAATTGACATACTAACAAAATTATTAGAAGACTATTGGCTTAAAATACCAAGAAAAGAATTTAGAGAAATTTTCTAAACAAGTAATTTCTCCATTTTGAACAATAAGGTGTAAAAATGCCATAATTTTTAGAATCAGAACCGACATACTTCTGACGTGTATTTTTTTAAAACAAATATTCTTTAAATATTAAACAAAGGTTTTACAAGATATATTCTATGCAATCATAAATTTTGCACTATACTCTTAAAATTTTTATATAGCATTTTCATGTTATGAAACTGAAATGAAATAGAACCAAAGTAACAACATTTTTTTCTGACCTTACTTCATTGTAAAATGTTTTCTTTTCAGCCTCCTGACAGCTATAACTGTTGACAGTACAGTGGGACCTTCCCATGTCCCTGACTATGGCCCTGATGTATAAGAAGGATGACTTTGAATGGTATAATTAAAACAATTCTCTCATGTAATCAAAATATCTGTCTCAACAGGTCTTTTTGACCTATACATGCCTCAAGTATTCTTATCATTTTTGTGGGTTTTGCCTTTATAAACTCTGTACTTCCAAAATTTAAATGCTGAAAGTTCTTTGAGGTGTTAGCCTGCTGCCAGCCACTTGCCTGGCATGCTCATTAAAAGATCTTTTTTCGCTGTCGATTTGGCTTCATATGCTTGGTGGTTTGTAATTCTTGCACACTCCGTAACAAAAGAGTAAAGTGTGAGTTTTGCCATGTCCTATTTTTTTGAAATGAATCTAAATCTAACTATTCTGTCTACCAGATATGACACCTAAAGTTTTCACATTTAATTTGTCATTTCTAGTAAGTTCAAGCATACAAAAATAGTTATATATAAATAAAAAATTATAAAACATTTTCCTAAAGCAAAATATGCTAAAAATTGAAAAAATGTTTTATGCTAGCTGTTACAAAAATAACAATAAAATTTATGTAAAATAGATACTTAGATAAATGGCTTTGTACATAAAGAATACAATGTGTATTAATATTAAATTAATATTTGATATTTCCATTATCAAAAGGGAATAATAACCAGCAATCTCTCTCCAAGTGAGTGGCTAATGTATTAAGCAGATATTTGAACAAAATCTGTAATATCAAAACAATGTATTAGGAATTTATATTTCAAATGAAAACATATCAATTTATTTCCTTAATTTACTACATTGGCAATAAAGTTCAGCCAATTGGGTATCTTAAATTTTTCAACAAGTCTAATAGAGCCATGTAATCTTTTTCCTATGTAAGAAGAAGTTCCAATTCAGATTTTCTGCTTCATATATAAGCCTCTTTAATCTCCCTGTTTTCCAACATTCATATTGTTTCTCTGTATTATTCTTGGAAACTTTTCTATAAACTTTATAATTTTTTAAAGAAATTAAGCCCTAGTTTGCTGAGAAAATAATTTTGAGGACATCATAAAGTAAGCTGCTCTTTATGCTTATCAAAATATCATTATTACATATGCATTTATTTGAATTCATTTTAACTAATACATTAAGAATGCACATATTTATAAAGTACCACGTGATGTTTCAATATATGTATGCAATGTGTAATGTTTAAAAGGTATCTCCTCAAACATTTATCATTTCTTTAGGGTAAAACACTGAAAATCCATTTTTTCTAGGGTTTTAAAATATATAGTACATTACAAGGTTCTTTAATAATCAACTACAGGGTGAAAGTAATATAAAAATTTCAACTTTACTTTATGTTGTTTCATATCTCTGGCCTATTTCTTCAGGGTCCTAGGAAATATTTTTTAAAAAGATGATTTTTTTGAAATGAAGAAATACAATATAAAATAATTATATATAATTCACAATGAAGTGTTTAGAGTTTTAATTTTGGCTTTAATAGTATCTTACTCTACAATATTAAAAAATCATTACTACTTCTAAATGGAAATACAAGCATCAAGATTTCTCATTGGATTTGTTTTTTTTAACTAATAAGATGTGATATTTAAACACTGGATTACTAAGAATAATAGTCATCACTATTTGCCATCCGAAATCCCTGGAATATTTTAAATTTATTTAATTGTGTGTTTATTTTAAGTCATAATTTGCATATTTAAGTATATAGACAAAATGAATACATGTTTATTAAATATTATTAAATTTTAAACATCATCTGTCTTAATTAGTGAATTCTGCACACAAAAAAAATCATAGTTATATATTGCATTTTGTTAACAGGATTATCTAGATTCATATCCAAAATGATTGAGTGAAGTCCTTTGTTTCAACTAACTGGAGGAGAAGACTGTATTTGGCAATAGATTGTTTGTTAATTATTATGTTTGTCAAAATTCATTTAAAATATCATCATCTGAGATTTAATTAATATGATAAATTTCACTATATCATTAGAGCCTACAATATTATATGATTTCCTTTATCTTCTGACTAAACTAATCTTATAACTGTTAATCATTACATTTTTTCTCTTTGACACCATGGATAGAAAATAAAAACTTCCAATCTTCAAATTTGGTACTACAAATATAAAAGAAACCTACAAAGACTCTGTGTTGTCTTTTCTAGTATCTTCTTGAAATGTGCAAAATTTTGAACAACATTATAAGAAAGTAGAAGAATGACAATTTATTCCACTACTACATCATGGTTCTAAGAGATTCTGTGATTCCTTCTTTTTTTTTTTTTTACTACATATTCTTTCTGTTTAATGTATTTGGGAATAACTGATGAGTAATCATAAGGAATGATGAAACAATTCTTATGATGATGATACAGAGACATTTTACAAACTATACAGAAAATAAAATCACTCTATAATGAATTTGAGAATCATAATAACCCAATGGAACAATAGTAATTCCAAAAAATAATTCTACCTATATTTTATTAAAATAGGAGGTTTTCCTATTTTGTTTTTGTTTGAAAGGATTTATGAAATATAAATTCTTGAAAACAACACTGTTTAAAGAATTTCTTCCTTGGATGTCACATTACCAAAGTTGACTTCTTGATTTGCTCTCTTTCATTTCTTTTACCAAAATATTTGCAAAATTGCAAACTTAATTTACTGTATTTTAGTATTTTTCAAGTTTTTAGGACCATGTACCTCATAATTTTAAAGAGAACATGTAATAATAATAATTATAATTTATTTAATATTTTAATATGATAGACATAAATTTATTTAATCTTCAATTATGAACTGGATTATTTTCATTTTTCTGATGAGAAAACATGCATAGAAATATTATATTACATGAAACTATTGGATCACAGAGATCAGATTAATATATCCAGACCTGTCTGTGATCTAGAGTTCCTTTTTTATCCATTATGAATAAGTAGCATATAAGTTATATGTGCATCCACATATATGAGTTATATGAATATGATATCATGTAATACATATAGTAATATAACATGTACAGACATACATAAACACACATGTAGTCATGCATTACTTAAATATAGGAATATGTCCTGATAAATGTGTCATTAGGTGATTTTATCATTGTGAAAATGTCATACATTTTTGCTTAATACAAGCCATTTTGGCTACATCATTAGGCAGTATGTCAGAAATATGATCTGTTGCTGACTGAATTGTCATTATGAGGTATATGCCCACCTAATACATGTATACATATATTTATAAAAGAGAGAAACTAAACAATATGTGGAAGTTCTAATACTATCTCCCTGCACTGAATTTGATCATCATCAATCCTTCCTACATGAGTGAACTTTGTTTTTTGTAGAAGAAGAAGCTGAGTCAGAGTTTCAGCTGAAAGACTAGTTTCTTTTTCAATTTTTTAAAAATTATTTATTTCTTACATACATGACAATAGTGGAGTGCATTACACTCATAATTATCCATTCACAGCACAATTTTATGTAACTCTGTATATAGAGTATGTTCATGCCAAATTATGCCATTATACGTGAGCGCTCTTATTTTTTTTTTTTGCATTACAATTCTTAATACACCTTTATACCATAATTTATCATATCTCTGTTTGTATATAAGGTGTGTTGACACCAAATTCGCATCTTCATACATGCATTTTACATAATGGTGACTGTCTCCTTCCACTATCCTTACTATTCCCCTTCTCCTTCCCTTTCCTTCCCCCTCCTATTCCCTATCTAGAGGTAATTTTCCACCCATGCTCTCCCTCCCTACCCCACTTTGAGGCACCCCCCCTTATATCAGAGAAAACATTTGGCATTTGTTTTTTTGGAATTCGCTGACTTCACTTAGCACAATCTTCTCTAATGCCATCCATTTCCCTGCAAATGCCATAATCTTATTTTTTTAGTGCTGAGTAATATTCCATTGTGTATAAATGCCACATTTTTTTATCTATTCATCCACTGAAGGACATCAATGTTGGCTCTACAATTTAGCTATTGTGAATTGTGCCGCTATAAACATTGATGTGGCTGTGTCCCTATAGTATGCTGTTTTTAGGTCCCTTGGGTGTAGTCTGAGAAGAGGAATAGCTGGGTCAAATGGTAGTTCCATTCCAAGCTTTCCAAGGAATCTCCATACTGCTTTCCAAATTGGCTGCACTAATTTGCAGTCCCACCAGCAGTGTATGAGTGTACCTTTTCCTGCATCCTTGCCAAAACTTATTTTTTGTCTTCATAATGGCTGCCATTCTAACTGGGGTGAGATGGTATCCTAGAGTACTTTTGATTTGCATTTCTCTGATTGCTAGATATGATGAGCATTTTTTTTTATAATTTTTGATTGATTGTATATCCTCTTCTGAGAAGTGTCTGTTCAGCACCTTGTCCCATTTATTGATTGGATTATTATTTTTTTGTTCTTATCTTGTTGAGCTCTTTTTATGCCCTAGAGATTAGAGCTCCATCTGATGTGTGAGGGGTAAAAATTTGTTCCCAGGATGTAGGCTCCCTGTTCACCTGACAGATTATTTCTTTTGCTGAGAGAAAACTTTTTAATTTGAATCCATCCCATTTGTTGATTCTTTGTTTTTATTCTTGTGCTATAGACCAGTTTCTAATTATTAGTCACTAACACTTATGAAAAGAAGAGCAGGGGGGCAGGAATGGGCAGAGGAAGAATATTGACACTGATGTAATTCTGGCAGTGCTCTCTCAAGTGGTATTTCTTAGAAATAAAAACCAGATTAAAATAATAAGTAAAATCAGTAACACAAAAATAAATATGAAAAATCTTATTCAGAAAAAAATAGATAGAATCTACTATTAAGATATCTAGAAAAACATAGTGTATTATTTTTGCTATTATTATTTCAACTTACTGGCTAATTGTTATTCACCAGTAAGTTCAAAAATCTCTGTTAAGTACACTTTTCTATGAAATTAAGTGTTCAATAATGAATCCAAGGCATGTGAAAATCCCAAACAAAACCAATAAGTAAATTAATACATGAATAAGTAAAATATCTACTAAAATAACACCAGGGAAAATAAATCAAGATGATAAACTCAACATACAAAATAACTGAATTACAGAAAAATAAAGAAATATGTGTGTGTGTGTGTGTGTGTGTGTGTGTATACAGTGTATATACACAGGAAAAAACAACAAAGAAAAAATTACCTCAAAACACATAGAACATATTTTATTTCATCCCCTCCTCACCCCATCCTAGTACTAAGGATTAAACTTAGGGGCACTACTATTGACCTGCACCTCCAGTATTTTTAAAAATTATTTGAGACATGATCTCACCCAGGATGGTCTTCAACTTGAGATAGTCTTGTCTCAGTCTCATGAGAACACTATTTTATTGAGAGAGAGAGAGAGAGAGAGAGAGAGAGAGAGAGAGAGAGAAATTTTTTAATATTTATTTTTTAGTTTTCGGTGGATTCAACATTTTATTTTTTTATGTGGTGCTGAGGATCGAACCCAGTGCCCCGCGCATGCCAGGCGAGAGCGCTACCATTTGAGCCACATCCCCAGCCCAAGAGAACACTATTTTAAAGGAAGTAGCTATTTGTGGATATTACATGAGTAGATAGGAACTTAACAAAGACTTTTCTTTAGAGTGATAATTATTACGGAGGAGTTTGATGAAGCTATGGTTCTCTGGCATCAAAGTGCTACAATTACAGAAAATACAATTTTTTTAAAAAAATGTATTGGTTCATTATAGTTATAAATAACATTTGGATATATTTTGACACAATTATAAATGCATAGGAGTATAATCTTCTCCAATTAGATTCCTAGTATTTATGCTTGCTCTTCCTTTCCTACCTCCCTCTATTTCCTGTTCTCTCTTCTACTTACTTTTCTATTTATGTACATTTTTAAGAAATTAGTATCTTGTGGATATCCATAATGGTGAGATTCATGGCAGTATATTCATATATTTACATTGGAATTTTAGGTCAGATTCATTCCACTGTTTTTTCCTTTTTCCTTCTTCCTTCCTCACATCCCCTTCTTATACTCTGCTGATCTTTCTTTGACTTTGAAGAAATCTTCACCCCCCCCACACACCATTTATTTACTTTCCTAAACTCCCGATTTTAGACAAGCTTCTGTATATCAGAGAAAACATTTGACTTTTTACTTTTGGAGTCTGGCTGATTTCACTTAACATTATGGTCTCCAGTCCTATCTATTTATCAGCAAATGACATTATTTTATTCTTTTATTGGCTGAGTAATACTTCATTGTGTGTGTGTGTATGTGTGTGTGTGTGCGCGTGTGTATAATACATATATATATATATATATATATATATATATATATATGTATATCACATTTTCTTAATCCATTCATCTGTTGAAAGCCACTTAAATTGGTTCTATAGACTAGAGATTTTGAATTGTAGTACTATAAATATTGATGTGGCTGCATCCCTATTGTATGCTGATTTTAGATCTTTTCAGTGTATATAGGGGAGTAGAATAGCTGGGTCATAAAGTGGTTCTATTCCTAGTTTCTTGATGAAATCTTCATATTGCCTTCCAGAGTGGTTGCAGTAATTTGCAGTCCCACCAGCAACATGTAAATGTACCTTTTCCCACACATCCTTGCCAATATTTATTATTGTTTATACTTTTGATAATTGCCATTCTGACTAGAGTGAGATCTCAAGATGTTTTGATTTGCATTTCTCTAATTGCTAGAGATGTTTAAAACTTTTTCATGTATTTGTTGGCCTTTTGTACTTCTTCTTTAGAAAATGTCTGTTTAATTCATTTTTTCATTTATTAATTTGGTTATTTGTTTTTTGGTGTTAAATTTTTTGAATTTTTATATAATTTGGATATTAATGCCCTACCTGAGGTAAAGGTAGCAAAGATCTTCTCCCACTCTGTAGGTTCTTTCTCCATATGCTTAATCATTTTCTTTGCTGTTCAGAATCTTTTTAGTTTTATGTCATTCCACTTATTGATTTTAGTTATAATTCTCACACTTTTGGGATCTTATTAAGGAAGTTGGTTCCTGTGCTAATATTTGATTTTCAATTTTTGAATTTAAAATTCAAATGCATAGTAAAAGACAAAATTGTATAAATATCAACTAATTTTGAAGTAATAACCAGCAGTACAAACCCCACAATTCTTTCAGGTGTAATTGCAATAGAAAGTTATAAGGAATTTTAGGAGAAGAATTTTGACACATGAGAATTACCTTGGAACCCTTAAGTTCACTTGTTGTAATTTTGAACACAGAAGCTTGGAGAAAAAAAAGAAATCAAAGAAATGATATGACAAATTTTCTCCTCAATGAAATGAGCACAGTGATCATCAGATTAAAAGAAACTATATGGTTATAGCATTTTTTGTTGTAAATATTCCCAGATGCAATATTTGGAATAAAAAATGTCATTCCCATTTAGACACAATGTATTTGGAATTTAGGCAACAAACTGTGAAGATAAATTTAAAAAAATCCTGGTAGAGTGAAGAAAATGATATATATATTCTCAAATAAAAGCATACATACAATTTTATCTGTAGAGAAAAATAAGTGGATTGGTATATAAATATGTCTCTTCTAACCAACATACTGACAGATTTCAAAGTTCTGAGAAGTTGCATCCTTAAATTTAAAACCACTGGATTATCACTGAAGGAGGATTGATAAGGAATATGTTCAAATATGACATAGTCAGAAATTATAGAAGAGGCATTTGTTTTAATTTTCTAAATAAGATATTTATATGATAGAGTAAAAATTGAATCACATAAGTCTATTGGACAGGGGAGGAAATAATGAAAAATGATAGACCATTAAACTTATTCTTGCATCAAGGAAAGTCTAGAGAATAATAAAGTGACTGATATTAATGTGCCCACCTGCCACAAACAACAATAAAACTGTTGAAACTTAGGAGATATGTTTTCAGGTGTTAATATTATCCAGTCTTAGAATGACACCAATATTTCTGGCTGCTTCCAGCTTTTGTTTTAGCTACTCTTTGTATCCTGCCAATAATTGCCTTTTTATGAATGCATAATACAAAAATTATGCTGCCCTAGCTCATGCTTTATTTGTTTGTTTGGGAGCATGGGAGTTTGAATTCAGGGCCTAGTGCACCAGAGAGAAGCATTCTACCACTAAGCCATGTCCCCAGTCTTCAGCTCATATTTTTGAAGAAGAGGGTGGGACACAGAAGTCTTGCAAATTACTGTGGATAAATTATTTCAGAAAACCTTGGATTTATGATGTAAATGGTTTTCATGAATATATTTGTTAATTTAATTCATATTGATATGTTAAATTTTTGTCATAAAATATTAACTTATTGAACCAGAAGAGAATCTTTCTTCTGATGAAAGTTAAAGTGTAATCTCCTATTTTCAGCTTATGGCTACTGATATTGTTACTTGATTTAAAATTTTCTGTGAGTCATTGAAATTGTTGTATTAATATACAGAGGTTCTAGATTATAAATTATGTCTGCTTTTTTCTGTTGTTTTTCTTATTTATTTTTTGTTTTTTGGTTCTTGTTTTTTTTGTTTTTATATTTGTTTCTTTCTATACTGCATTTTGAACAGAAGGCCTTATGCATTCTAAACAAACGTTCTATCTCTGATCTACAATATTAATTCCCTTGTGTCTTTAGTAGTACAATTAGATCAAGTTTTATCAAAACAGTTAACATCAAAGTGAATGGAATGCTAATAAGTTAGCTTTGTGGTTCATATAAATAAATTAAGATCATAAGACAAATAATGAATGGATTATATTTTTAAATAATTGAATTACTATCTTTACAATATAGCTTAAGGAAAAAAAAACTATGAGTTCTGGGAGCATAATTTTGGTTTTGGATATTTATATAAAGTCATCTTATGTCAGATCAAATTAAATTTAAGGAATAGGCACACTTACTAAAATAACAAAAGACCAGAAATTTCCATTGAATGTTTTCTAACAGTATTGGGAATGAAAAATATTCTCTTACATTAAGACAAATGGCCATTTATATGCGTTAGAATTTCAAATCAGTATATAACAGGCATTCACTCAGAGCTTTGCATTCAGGCATGAGTAAATACTCTTTCTCTTGATCCATGCAGAGTTCATTGCACTCAAATTTACCTTATAAAATAGGAATGAATTTTAGAAAAGAAAGAATAAGAGACCTCAGGTTTAACTCCTTACCCACTTTAAAATAAGTAACTCTAACTGCATCTGAAAAATAACTAAAAGAAGAATTCTTTTCCTCTTCAGCCTAATTGCATAAGTTTAGTTTTATTTTTTAATTTGTTTTAGACAGTCATAATTAAACACCCCACCCCCAACACACACCTAAAAAAATTAGTAGACTCCATAGCTTCAGTTAAAAAAATTGGGGAAGGGGGTATAAAGCAAAACATATATCAGACATTTATTTGCACAAAAATAAATTAATATATTATCTTGTCATAATATATGTGACTATAGTAAAGAGCAATTTAGGTAACCCTATAGACAACAGCCACGATTCAGTCAAAGTGATGGCTTACAATAGTATTACTGTTATCTTTTCAAAGGAAATTAAAAAGCATTGATAAGTAATTACTGCTTTTTTGAATAAATCATCTCTATTCCATCTGAGACTTACACAATAGCAAACAATAGTCCTCCCACAAAATATTTCTTACTATAAAGGTTAAGTATTATACTCTATGGGATCATTGTTATGCATATCTCAGTATGAAGAACTCAAAGGAGATTTTTGCACAAAGTGAATAGATGGCCTTACCTAGAAGCTTTAGATTATATGAAAGCAAAAACACACATAAATGATACTATAGGAGAACTCACTGAAATGATTGTCCCTGCTCAAGTCTCTTTAAGTCTATAAAGAGATAGGTGATCTTCAGGTGTCAGTATGAAAATACTCTGTTATTCTCACAAATATACCATAAAAATAAGGCAATCAAAATTAAAAAATAAAAATACCTATTGCTTATACAGATTATGATCACTAAATATGTTTAAGGACTGGGAAGAACACATATAAACTTTATATGTGTTTTACCTTTACTTAATTATTTCAATGGAATGCAATAGCATTTATATGTGCCTTGAATCTTTTTTTTGTTTTTAAGCAATTGTTTATTAATATTTTGTTTGATTACCAAAAGATTAAAAATGTATTCTTTCAACTGACAGTATTTTTATTTGAAGTTATAAATCTTATTTATTTTAAAATAGTCTATTTTTAGGGAATTACACTAAGTAATACTTTAATATATTCTGAGAATGAAAAATGCAAAATTTTAAACTATTAGCACTAGAAGAAACAGAATGGGGAAGCTATTGACTCTTTTGAAATTTAATGAGTTTGGGCATGTATTTCATACATTTTGTACTTTTTATTGTAATATTTACATCATGTATTATTTCTGCCAAATAATCAGAAAAGCATTTCAGTGGTTGATATTTTTATATCTGTAAAACATTCTTCAGTAATATGGTTTAGCAAGAAAAAAAATGCCAGAAAGAGTTAATTCAGTTATCTCATTTAAAAAAAACAAAACAATATTTTATGTTTTTAACAAAAAGAAGAGAATCCATAAACATTCAACAGTCCAGGAAAGTTTAAAGGATTCATTCTATTATCTGGCCCAAATATTATTCTTTCTAATCATTTTTTTTCCAAACACTCTAAGAACACAGTATGATTGGGTGTCTGTTACATGAAAAGCACTCTACTAAGAGTGGTAGATAGCCTGCTAATGGGTTTGCCTTCTTGAGATTTGTAAATGAAAGTTAATTTTGAGTTAAACAAAGTGTATGCAATAGTGTAGTTTAATCTCTGGTATAAAATTCAAGCCTAACATATTTGCATACACTTTTGCATGAATGCTTTTGAGAAAATAGCTAAACTAGCATAGTGAGCTCTTAACAGATATAATAGTTTTTAAAATTTTTTGTTTTAATTAGTTATACATGACTAACTTAGTAGAATGAATTTATGCACTTTGATATACATAAATGGGATATAATTTCTCATTTTTCTGAGTCTACATGTTGCAGAATCATATTGGTCATGTAGTCACGTATGTACGTACAATAATAATCTCTCTTTCATTCTACTATCTTTCCTATTCCCACACCCCCTCCTCTTCCCTCCCATCACTTCTCTTGACTAATCTAAGGTAATGCTATTCTTACATAGTGCCCCCATGCCTTATTGTGAATTAGCATCACATATTAGAGAAAACATTCAGCCTTTGATTTTGTAGGATTCAGTTATTTCGGTTAGCATGATATTTTCCAACCCAACCATTTACTGGCAAATGGTATAATTTTACTCCTCTTTAAAGCTGAGTAATATCCCATTGAGTATATATACCATATTTTCTTTATCCATTCATCTATCAAAGGATGTCTAGGTTTGTTCCATAGTCTAGCTATTGTGAATTGAGCTGCTATAAACATTTATGTGGCTGCATCAATATAGTGTGCTGTTTTAAGTCCTTTGGGTATAAACCAAGGAGTGGGATAGCTGGATCAAATGGTGGTTCCATTCCCAATTTTCTGAGGAATCTCCATACTGCTTTGCATAATGATTGCACCAATTTGCAGTCCCACCAACAATGTATGAGTGTACAATTTTCACCACTTCCTTGCCAACATTTATTGTTGCCTGTATTCTTGATGATTGCCATTCTGACAGGAGTAAGATGAAATCTTAGAGAAGTTTTGATTTGCATTTCTCTAATTGCTAGAGATGTTGAACACTTTTTCATATATTTGTTGATCAATCATATTTCTTCTTCTCTGAAGTGTCTGTAAAATTTCTTATTGCATTTATTGATTGGGTTATTTGCGTTTTTTTGGTGTTGACTTTTTTGACTTCTTTATATATCCTCGAGATTAATGCTTTATTGGAGGTGCATGTGGTAAAGATTTTCTCCCGATCTCTAGGCTCTGTAATCATATTATTAATTGTTTCCTTTGCTGAGAAGAAGTTTTTTAACTTGAATCCATCCCATTTATTGATTCTTGATTGTACTTTTTGGTGAAGATTTGGGCCTATTTTTTCTTCTATTAGGTGCAGGGTTTCTGTTCTAGTGTCTAAGTTTTTGATTCACTTTGAATTGATATTTGTGCAGAAGTTTAGTTTCATTTTGCTACTTATGGTTTTCCAGTTTTACCAGCACTATTTGTTGAATGGGCTATCCTTTCTCCAGTGAATATTTTTGGTACTCTCGTCTAGTATGAGATAACCCGGATTTATGTGGGTTTGTCTCTGTATCCTCTATTGTGTGCCTTTGGTCTACAAGTCTATTTTTGTACTAATAAGATGCAGTTTTTGTTACTATAGCTCTGTAGTGTAGTTTCATGTCTGGTATTGTGATGCCTTCTGCTTCACTTTTCTTGCTAAGAATTGCTTTATCTATTCTGGGTCTCTTATTTTAGTCTGAGCAAGATATACACAGAAATGTGTGCATTTCATTCATTGATATTCCCAGTGACTTAATCAAATTCAGAATTTATAATTAGATTATTGAAACTTCTGAAAATTTAGTGTGTGTGTGTGTGTGAAAAATAAATAAGACTGAATTGTTTTAATAAAGAGTAACAAAAATGAGAAACTAAAAAAAAAGAGAGAAACCTGTGACTAGACTAAGAAATGAAAAAGAGAAGACATTTTAACTGATGCTGCAGACATAAAAAAGAATGAAAAGAGATTGTTATGAGCAGCAATTAATTGCTCAAAATTAAATAACCTATCTAAAAAGCACAAATTCTTACCTTTTACATCTTAAAACAGTCAAGAGAGATTAAAAATGCTAAACAAATTAACTAACAATGAGATTGAACTAGTGATAAAAACCACCCACAAAGAAAAACCCAAGATGAGATGGCTTCAAAATAATTTCTAACAAATATTTAAGAAAAAAATTTCGCTAATCTCTCAAACTTTTCCAAAATTAATTAGGAAGGCATACTTCCCTGTACATGCTATGAGATTAGCAATATATTAATACTAAAACTGGAACACCCCCCTCACACACACACACACACAAAAAAACTACAAGTAAGGAAAACTACAGACCAATTTCTCAAATGAGTATAGATTCAAAAATTCTGATGAAAATCCTAACAAAAAATTAAATATACATTAAAACATTCAAAAATCATGACCAAACAGGATTTACTCCTGAGATTCAAGGACAATCCAATATAAAAAATTTAGTTAATATGATGAAAACATCAACAGAAATAAAGGTCAAATTTACATGATCATCTTGTGTTTTTCATTTATACACAAATACATTTGAAAAAAATTCAACATTTTCATAATAGAAACACTGAAGTAACTAGGAATAAAAATAATTTATGTAAACCATTCATAATCAGTCCAAAGCTAACATCATTCAGAAAACATGAATGTTTTTCCTATAAAACAGGAACAAGACCAGGACAGCCCTTCTAAACATATCTATTCACAATAATACTGTAAGTCCTAGACAGGTCTATTAGTCAAGAAGGAGAAATATAGGCTTCAAAACCAGAATGGATGAATTATAATTACCTCTGTTCACAAAGGACAAAACTTTCTTTATAGACTCAATGAAAAAAAGTTAAAAATAATATGAAATTAAATTTATTTTATACAAAGTAACTTCAAACATGACTTCTACTTCCATCCATTATAAATGAATAATCTAAGAAGAAAGTTAAAAAGAATTTCCCACTTATCATCAAAAAGGAAAAAAAATAACAAAGAAGATGAAAGATATGATATATTATGAAAATTATAAAGAATCAATTGAAAAGCTGAAACAAATGGAAGAAATCCTGGATTTATTGATTAGGTAAATCAATATTGAATCTACAACTTCAATGCAATTCCTATAAATATTTTAATGGCATTTTTTTACATACATGAAAAAAGGATGATCTAAAATTCATATGGAAGCATGATGACTCTGAATAGCCAAAGTAATCTTAAGAAAGTAAAACAAAACAGGAGAGGTCACATCTTCTGATTTCCAATATATTAAAATCTATATTAATTAAAATAACATGATTAGAATTAAAAGATAGATTAATGGCACAGAATAGAGATCCCAGAAATAAAACCCCTCACATAAGGTCAAATTTTTTAAGGAATGCTGAGAATATCACTGCCATATGCAAATAATAAAGTCAGAATCTTATCTCACTCCATATATAAAATCAACTCAAAATGGATTGAAGAAGTAAATATAAGTCCTGATACTGTAGGACTCCTAGAAGAAAGTGGAGTGAAAAAACAAATATCATGACATTGGGATCAGCAACCAAAAGCATAGGTAATAGAAAGAATAGAAAATACTACATCAGACAATAAGGATTCTATACAACAAAGGAAATAATCATCAGAGTGAAAGGTCAATATACAGAATAAGAGAAAATATTTACAGATTATATATCTATTAAGGACATAATAACATACAGGAGATTTTACAACTTAGCAAAAATAAATAAATAAATAAATAAATAAATAAATAAATAATAGCTTAGTTAAAAAAAATGGTAAAAACTCAAAGACATATTTCATCAAAGATACCAGTGAACAACAGGTGAATGAAAAGATGTTCAACATCCCTAATTATCTGTGCAATACAAATGAAAACTGCAATGAGATATCACTTCATGTTTGCTGACTATTATATAAGTAATTTTAAATGATCAAATGTTGCTGAGGACAGGGAAAATTGAAACCCTTGTGAATTTTTAATGAGAATGTAAAAATAGTGCTAAGGAATTGAATGGATGTTCCTGAAAAAAAAAAAAAGAGTTATCAGATCCTATAGCAACCCCCTCTGCAAAATAAGTGAAATCAGGACATAAAGATTTCTGGTCCTCCTCATTCTTGCAGTATTACTTATCCAAGTTGGTGAAGAAACCAAAATGTCTATTGACAGATGAGTGGAAAAATAAGATGGAGTCTATACATAAAATCACTTATTCAAAGTTAGGAAGAAAAAAGAGAAAGAGAGAAAGAAAATCTTGTCCTAAGGTTGAAACTTTGGGACTTTCTGAAAAGTGGAATAACTTCATCATGAGTAGATAAATACTACTACATGAGGTATCTAAAATGGTCAAAATCATACAAGTAGAAGCTAGAATGATATTTTCCTGGAGGTTATGTGATAGGGAAATGAAGAATTGCTATTCACTGGGTATAGAATTTCAGTTATGTGAGATGAATAAGTTCTAGAGATCTACTTGCAATATTGTACTTACAGCTAAAACTACTCTCCTAACCACTTAAAAATTTGATAAACTGTAATCTCATGTCAGGTGATCTTAATATAATTTAAAAAATCATAATGAAAATGCAATAGATTCTAAATCTCTGTGCTAATTTTTCCATGCTTGATAGCAACAATCACTGAGTTCACCTTATAATGTGACAATATGAGGCTCATATATGTTGTGAATTCTGATTTATTTATATTAATAAGTGTGTGGACCTTTCTTGAAACTGTTCTGCTTCGAGCAACAACTAATGATACCAAGCATGGAAGAATTACATAATGAATGGCTCTCTTAGCATCTATGACCATAATGTTAATATGGTCTTAGATGTTAAATTAAAGTATTATAGTTTTTGAAATAAAATATTATAGTTAAATCACAAAGATACAGCTATAAACGTAATATTTGGAGAGGAAAACCTCATATAGTGGTAGTTATATACTGGTAGTTACAGCGATGCTTAATTTGAAGTAAGGTAGTAATTGAGAAGTTATTATATATGGGGTGGAAAAATTTATGAATGAAAAAAACAACAAAGTTTATGTATTTTCAGAGTAATAGAATGTGTAATAATTTGTTGGGAATCATAGCTGACAAATGCAAAAGTAAAGTATCATTAACATGCAAAATGTACATTTGCATGGTTTTTGTCCAGAATAAAATAGTAAAGATACTTTATCTTTGAGCAGAACACTGACTCATAATATAAACATAGCACCTGGTGTAAAGAGTTATTTTAAGAAATAATAAATAAATAAAAAGTTTGTTTTATTAACTGTTCCAGAATATTTCCTGATCTATTGACTCATATTCATCTTCCTACTCTAGGTCTATACTTAACTATTAAATTGAATATGTTCAAACCCCAAGCCCATATTTTCCCCAACATGGTTGATACTATGTATGTTTGTTTTTCCAGTTTCTCAAAAAAAGAAATTTGGGCTCATTCTTGACTTCTCTTTTAGTCACCAACAATACATCTAATACAAATAATACACCTAATACAACACCTAATCCAAAATGAAATTCTAGTATATATGTGTATATATACATATTCATGCACATACATATACACATACACATATCATATGTGCACATATGTATATATAATAAATATATATACATGTACATATGTATATCACATATATATACAAATATGAACATATATACAGACACATTGTATATTTTCATGTATATATATATGTATGTATATCTGAAAATGTGTATACACAATGGGTATATATAAATATATATACAAAATATATATATATATATATATATATATATATATATATATGCACACATATATATATATAAAAATAAATATATCATGGCTTCATCTTATTAAATTAATTAATTTTCCATGAGACAATTGAAAATCATGGCAACAAATTTTACCTCAACTATTGGTACCTAACTTTACCTGGAAAATAATTTTCAGGGCCACAGATCTCATTCTGTTGTATCATCTTAAGTCTTTGGTACTCCAGTTGGTTTTTTTTTTCATGTTCACCACTGTAGATTAATAATATAATTTGACTGTGACATTTATAAACTGTGTTTCACAGTGCAGCTCAGATTCACTATATTTGGGGTTTTGATATGTTATATAAACTTTACAATATCTGTATAACTAGATATAAATTTCTTATTTTTTAATGAAATTTCTCATTTTAAAACTTGTTCATTTTAGATATACATGACAGCAGAGTATATTATGATGTATTATATGTACAGGGAGCATAACATAGTCTAATTAGGATCCCATTTGTGGCGTTTCATCGGTCATGTATTTATATATGAACATAGGAAAGTTATGTCTGATTTATTCTACTGCTTTTCCTAATCCTGTCACGCTTTGATTTCTTTCATTCCTCTCTGTCCAATGCAGTGAAATTCTATTCTTCCCCCCCTACCCTTATTATGTGTTACTATACATATATTGGAGAGAACATTCACCCTTTGATTATATTGGAAATGACTTATTTCACATTTCATAATACTCTTCAGTTCCATCCATTGACTGGCAAATGCCATAATTTCATTCTTCTTTAAGAAATATATTATTGTGCATGTATACTACATTTTCTTAATTCAAATATCTGTTGAAGGGCATCTAGCCTAGTTCCATAGCTTACTTATTGTGAATTGAACTGCTATAAACATTGATGTGGCTGTAGTCTGTTGATTTTAAGTCTTTTGGTATAGACCAAGGAGTTGGCTGAATAGATCAAATGGTGGTTCCATTTCTGAGGAATTTCCATACTGCCTTAGAGAGTATTTGGACCAATTGTAGTCCCACCAGCATTGTATGAGAGACATTTTTCCTCCCATCCTTGCCAACATTATTGTTGCCTGTATTCTTGATAATTGCCATTCTGACTAGAGTGAGATGAAATATCAATGTAGTTTTAATTTGCATTTCTTTAATTTTAGAGATTCTGAACTTTTTTTTCACATATTTGTCGATCATCTGTATTTCTTCTTCTGTGAAGTGCCTGTTCAGTTCCTTTGATCATTTACTGATTGGGGTTTTTGGTGGTTTGATTGTTGGTGTTAAGTTTTTTTTAGTTCTTTGTATATTCTGGAGATTAATGCTTTATCTGAGGTACAAGTGGCTAAAATTTTCTCCTATTCTGTTCCCTCTTCAAATTCTTGATTGCTACCTTTGCTGTGAAGAAGCTTTTAGTTTGACTCAATTCCATTTAATGATTCTTGATTGTACTTCTTGTGTTTCAGGGGTCTTGTTGAGGAAATCATTTCCTAAGCTGTCATGATGGAGAGCTGGGCCCACATTACCTTCTAATAGGTGCAGGGTCTCTGGTCTAATGCCCAGGCCTTTTATCCACTTTGAGTTGATTTTTGTGCAATTTAGAGATAAGGATTAAATTTCATTCTACTACACATGGATTTCCAGTTCTCCCACATTTTTTGAAGAGACTATCTGTTCTTCAAATTATGTTTGGGTACCTTTGCCTAGGATGAGTTCTTTGTATATCCTGTATTCATGTGCCTTTGTCTATGTGTCTTTTATTCTGTTTCACTGGTTTTAATGCCTGTTTTGTCCCAATATCATGCTGTTTCTGTTGTATAATTCAAGATCTTGCATGGTGACACCTCCTGCTTCACTTGCTTTGGCTAGGCTTCTCACTTTTCCAAAAGAAATTTATTTCTGTTTGTTTTTTCCCTATGAAGACCATTATTAGTATTTTAATAGAAATTACATTAAATCTGTATAGCACATTGGATATTATGGTCATTTTGACAATATTTACTCTACATATCCAAGAACATGGAAAATCTTTCCGTATTCTAAGGTGGGTCATCTTCAATTTCTTTCTTTAGTGTTTTGTAGTTTTCATTGTAGAGCTTCTTCACTTCAGTTTTTGGTCTTATTTCCAAGTATTTTATTATTTTTTGATGATATTGTGAATGGGATAGTTTTCCTAATTTATTTTTCAGCTGATCCCTTATAGTTGTATTGATTTATGGGTTTTAACTTTATATTCTACTACTTTGCTGAATTCATTTATGAGATATACAAATTTTCTGATAGAGTTGTTTTTTGGTTTTTTTTTTGGAATTCTAAATACAGAATCATGTTTTCAAAACATAAGGATAGTTTAAGCTCTTCTTTTTCTATTTGTATCCCTTTAATTTATTCCTTAGCCTAATTGTTCTGGCAAAGGTTTCCAAGTCTTTGTTGCTTAGAAGTAATGATAGAGATCATCTCTGTCTAGTTCCTGTTTTTAAAAGGGAATGATTTAGATTTTTCTCCATTTAGAATGATGTTGGCCTTGAGTTTAACATATATAGCTTTTACAATGTTGAGCTATGTACTTACTATCCCCAATATTTATAATGTTCTGAGCATGAATAAAAGTTGTATTTTTTCAGGGACAGGGGTACTAAGGGTTGAACTCATGGGCACTTGACCACTGAGCCACATCTCCAGCACTATTTTGTATTTTATTTAGAGATAGGGTCTCTTTGAGTTGCTTAGTGCCTCAATGTTGCTGAGGCTGGCTTTGAACTCCCAACTTGTTTCAGCCTCCCAAGCTGCTAGAATTATAGGCATGCACCAATGTACCCAGCCTGGAAGCTGTATTTTGGTCAAATATTTTTTTCTGCATCTATTGAGATAATCATGTGATTCTTGTCTTTGAGTCTATAGATGTGATGAAATTATATTTGTGATTTCCATATGTTGCACCCACCTTGTGTTGCTGGAATGAACTCCATTTGATCATGGTGCACTATTTTTTAAAATATGTTTATGTATGAAGTTTCCCAGTATTTTATTACAAATTTGTGCATCTATGTTCATTAGGGATATTAGTCTGAAGTATTCTTTTCTTGATGAGTCTTTGCTCGGTTTTGTTATAAAGGTGGCAGTAGCTTCCTAAAATGAGTTTGAAGGGGTTCCCTCCTTTTCTGTTACATGAAATATTTTGAGTATCATTGGTAATATTTTCTTTTTAAAATTTTGGTATATCTTGGCTAAGAATCCGTCTGGTCCTAGGCTTCATTTTCTGGTGGTCTGTGGATGACTTCTTCAATCTCATTACTTGAAATTGATCTGTTTAGATTTTCTATGGCCTCCTGTTGCAATTTGAGAAGGTCATATGTCTCTAAAAATTTGATGATATTTTTATGATTTTCTATTATATTGAAGTATAGATTTTCAAAATAGTTTGTGCTTATCATCTGTATTTCAGTAGTGACCATGGTGATATTCCATTTTTATCACATATTTACTTATTTTTTTGTTAAATTTGCCTCATGGTTTATCAATTTTATTTACTGTATCAAAGAACCAACTTTTTCTTTCATTGATATTTTTTGAAAATTTTTTGTTTTAATTTTATAGTTTTCAGCAATAATTATTTTTTTTTCTTCTGTCTTGGTATTGATTTGCTATTGTTTTTCTCAGGCTTTGAGTTGTAATGTTAGATTATTTCTTTGGCATCTTTCTATTCTTTTAAAGTATGCACTCAATGTAATAAACTTTCCTCTTATAGCAGCCTTCATAAGGTCTCTGAAATGTTGAAATGTTGTGTTATTTTTCTCATTTATCCCTAGTTTTGAAATTTCATCTCTGATTTCTTCAACTATCCATTGGGCATTCAATAGTCTATTATTTAATCTCCAGTTGTTAAAGTATCTTCTCATTTTATTTTCTCATTATTTCTAATTTCATTCCATTATAATCTGATGGAATGAAAGGTATTATCTCAATATTTTTTTATTTTTTTAAGAATTACTTTGTGCCCCAAGATATGGTATATTTTAGAGAAGAATCCATGTGCTACTGAGAAGAAAGCGTATTCAGTCATTCATGGATGAAATGCTCTACATATGTCTTTTAAGTCTAAACTATTAATTGTATTTTTTAGTTCTGTAGCATCTTTTTTAGTTTTGGTTTGGAGAATTTATCCTGTGGCAAAAGAGGCATGTTAAAGTCACCAAGTCTTTAACATTTGATTCTTGAAATTGAGAAGGTTTGTTTTATATATATATAGATGCTCCATTGTTTAATGCTTAAATGTTTATGATTTTCATATCTTATTGATGTATAATTCCATTAAGCTGTATATAATGGCTTTCCTTGGCCCTGCTGATTAACTTTGGCATGAAGTCCACTTTAGTTGATATAAGGATAGAAATCCCTGCTTATTTACAAGATCCATGAAAACGATAAGTTTTTTTCCTCATTCTTTTTTACCTTCAGACTATGTATATCTTTGCCTATGAGTTGACTTTCTTGGAGACTGTATATTGTTGTGTCTTGCTTTTTAATCCATTCTGCCAGTCTTTGTGTATTGATTGATGAATTTAGGCCATTTATGTTCAGTATTAGTATTAAAAATTTATTTTTATTCCCTTTCAGTTTTATTTATTTCTTATTTTTTATTTGAGTTAGTTTCTTCTTCTTCTTTTTTTTTGCTTCATCATGAAACATCTTATTGAGTATGTTTTGTAGTGTAAGCTTTCTAGTTGTGAATTTTTTATTTATTTTTTCCATGGAAGGTATTTATTACATCATCTATTCTGAAGCTTAATTTTGTTGTTGTAGTATTCTTGGTTGATATCCATTTTCTTTCAGAGCTTGGTATATATTATTCTAAGACTATCTAGCTTTGAGAATCTTAAATAAGAAATCAGCTGATATCTGCATTGATTTTCCTCTAAATGTGACCTGTTTTTCTCTGTCAGCTTTTAAAATTTTATACATAGTCTGAATTTAGGCTTTTTCATAATAATGTGACTTGTTGTGGTTCTGTTGTAATTTTGCATATTTGGAGTCCTGTAAGTCTCCTGTGTCTGACTTTCCGGAAATTTCTTAAGTTTTGGGAAATTTTCAGATATTATTACATTGAAAAGATTATACACTTCTTTGTTTTGTATATCCAAGCTTTCATCTATTCCAATAAATCTTAAGTTTGTCTTTTAATGTTATCCCATATTTCCAGAATTTCTTTTCATGCTTTCTTAACATCTTAGCCTTATAGTCAACTTTATTTTCAAGATTATATATTTTGTCTTTGCCTGAAACTGTCTTCCAAATGGTCTAGTCTATTGAAGATGCTTTCCATTGAATTTTTAATTTGGTTAATCAACAGACTACTGTTACCTCTTTGATGTCTGATCTCTCCATACTCAGACATGCCTCAGGCTTTCTATTTGTTGTTGTTGTTTGAACTGATGTATCTCTTAGTGGAGGACCAGGGTCCACACTGGCAGGTGCTACTGCTGGTGGCAGCAGAACTAAAAATTCCTTATTTTGCTATATCTATCCTCATGAGACCCCAATCAGCTTTGAATGTCCAGAATGAATTCCCAGTAAAATCTACCCTTCTCAACATGATGAGAAGTTGTGTGTCCTATTTCATGCCGTGGAACAACCAGGAAAGTGATGTTCTCCTCCTCCTGGTTTCTCTTCTTGAACCTATGTTCCTCTCATCTGCAAAAACCTACAATCCTCCAACAATTTTGTAGGTGAAGGATATCAAACATGTAATTATCCCATATTCTGCTTTTTAAAGTTCACTGCTGAGAAATCAAGGATGATAGATTGGAGGAATGCAAGATTAGAAGTAAAATTTAAATATGCTGGCAGTGAAAATAAAAACAAAAACACCAAAAAAAATAAAGGAGAAAACTGAAGAATATTTGAAAAGTTAAATCACCAGATCTTAAGTGTCTGTCCAAAGGCATTCAATAAACATCTCTTTATAGAAGTATAGGATATTAAAAAAAAGGACCTTCCAAAGTGTTAGTAACAATAGAATTAGCATTCATTCATCAGTACTGAGACTTATTCATATTGTTATTATTACAGAATACTTTGTTCTCAAATTAGCTTCTACGTTTGTCATGAGAAGAATATAGAGTATGGGAAACTACATAAGATACACTAATAAAAGTTTGGAACTGGAAATTATACTTATCCCTGTGTGTCTTTCATTTGCCACAGAAAATCTTCATTCTTAATTTCCCAATAGAATGTAACTGAAAGGAGAAAAGTAATTTAAGTTTGTTGAATACAACTACTATAATTCCAGTGCTCTGTGCTAGAGATCAGAATACAAAATAAGGATATTTAATTAGGTATGTGCATTTTGTATGATTCAACTACATGGAAAATACAAAAGAGAAAATGTTTGAGATCAGTGATGAAGAAACCATTACGAGGCATGTTTAGGAGTATTTGTGTGATGTGAGAATTGAATTATACTATATTGCAGGTATTTGAGGTGATGAGTTTGAAGCATTCTATCCAATTATAGGATATAACTTGAGATGAAAGAAGCAATGGAACCATAGCATCCATAATGATCAGTGTATATATTAGCGGTATCATTTCTACCAAAAATTTTAAAATTAAATTATTCTACTTCTTTTGTCATTTGTCATTTTGTCTTTTGTCATTTTTGTCATTATTCTATTTTATTTTATTTATTTGTTACTTGACAGATTTTACTAGATAAGAAGTTTTACCATCAAATGAGATTTAGGAGTATTGACTAACTTTCCACTTAATGAAAAATATCTCCTTCGGTAAATAATAGGTGTCTAAATTTATTTCACTTTGTTGACAACTATTTTCAAATTTTTAAAATGTATATTATATGAAAATGGAGAAACACAGCCTAGAATAGTTCTATTCCGAAACCTGAAGCATACAAATAGAATTTATTACTCCATAAAAAATGTTTCTCCTTACTCTCTGATCATTTGATTTAAAATCCTGAATTATTGAGCAGCATATGTTCCTTAGAACTAGAGTGCATCTTCAATGAGATTTCTGTTCATATGTTGTTTTTCCTGTGGAAAATAAATATTTCTCTGTAGAAAATGCTAGATGTTTACTAATAAGTTGTTTTCTCAATATGCTTAGACTTTTGGATGCTAAATTTAAATTGTTCTTTTTATTACATTGAGTCCGTTTTGATATTATACAAGTTCCTGAAATTCAGAGACATGTTAGCCTACATTTATATTACATAACGTCAAGGAACACTTACAGACCTTTGTGAATTATTTTCTTAGAGATTACCATACAAAAATATCATGTTCTATTCATATGGAAACATAGTGCCATATGATTTTTTCCTTTAATTGATTAAATGTTTTTCAAATGCATTTTTTACTCAAATATAGCAGCAATTTTCTTCTAGAATTGAATGTGTTACAGAATTAACAGTGTTATAACAGTGATATAAGGAGGGTGACTCAAAATGGGGTAGGGAGGGAGAGCATGGGAGAAAGATTACCTCTAGATAGGGAAGAGGGGTGGGAGGGAAAGGGAGGGAGAAGGGGTATAGCATGGATGGTGGAAGGAGGCAGTCATCATTATACAAAATACATGTATGAAGATGTGAATTGGTGTCAACATAACTTATATACAAACAGAGATATGATAAATTGTGGTATAAAGGTGTATTAAGAATTGTAATGCAATAATAATAATAATAATTATGTATAATGGCATAATTTGGCATACTTTATATACATACTTTATATACAGAGTTACAAAAATTTGTGCTGTGAATGGATAAATAATTATGATAGTAATGCATTCCACTATTGTCATGTATGAAATTTTTTAAAAAAATTAAAAATTGAAAAAATAAAAATAAAATAAATTTAAAAAAAGAAATTGCAAAAATAAATTCATATATGTGTTATTTTGAAATTTAAACAAAGCATTATTTTCACACTAAATAATTCTTAGAATACACTAATATCAAAAAAGAGAATAATATAATATTTATGTATATATCAGAGTATTGTATATGATTTTTTTATCTTGATTTTTTTTCTTAAATGCCTAAATGTGAAAATATGTGATGAATTCTAATGAGAGCAACACACAGTATCCTGATCCCTCTTCCAGTTCTTTCTAAAAATGTAGAAATCATACTGTAACCCTCACCACAAATAGTCATACCAATAACTTTATAACAAAGAAAAACAAATTTGAATAATATATATTTATGTAAAATTATTTGATGATCATTGTGATAGAGGTAGATAATGTCAAGATGAGGCAGTGTTCCATGAGAACTGCCCTCATGATCCAATCACTTCCCCAAAACTCCACCTCTGAACACTACTATATATTGGGGACCATGCCTACAAAAATGGGCCTTTGGAAGACATACTCATCCAAGCCATAAGAGCATGATTCTAAAGATTTAACTAAAATTAACAAATAGAGTATATAAAATATGAAATAGAAAATCATTTTAAAGTTATTTCTTTATGTCTGTCTGCCTATCTAATTGAATGAGAGAGGACTTTTCTGGATAATCTGCTTTGTGAAATATAATGAGCAAAAATATGTAGAAACATGCAATCATAAATATGTATACAGCTATGTTAAAATATTACAATGAAGATCCACCATTAAAGGAGATTCTCGGTCCCTGGACTCTCTCTCTGGAACTGCTTTGCCTAGATAATGTAGACACAGCTGTGGGGAGAGTCAATCTGTATGCTAACCCCAGCTCAGACACCAATTTACAACTGACCTTGTACAAGTTACTTAACTCTTCTTAAGCTTTCTCATCTCAGGCTTTAAATAAAGACCTTATCTAGAGGTGAGTTGTGGATATTGATTAGCTAATGTTCTGAAAGTTCTTTGCAGATGGAAGAAGTAGGACATAAAAGATAAAAGTAAGTCCTTACAGACAAGGAGACTTCAGTTTAGGCTTCCAGTCATCAAAAATGCATTCTTCTTGTTATTAAAAATAAACTAGAAAGGTGACATTTTTTAAAAAAAATATACAAATAATTTTTAAAGGTTATTTTTATTAAAATGGGATCAATCTACATATAATATATGCATATTTGTTTGTACATTAGTTTTCATTAAAATTGATCAAAATAAATAACGTGTACACTAAAATTTTCATCAGGTGTGGTTAATAATTTCTACGTAAGAATATGCATTAGACAAGTAGAAATTTCTTCAGCTGTAATTTAAAATAATGACAGTAATATTTAAGATAAAATTTCAAGGCCTAAAATAGTTTTTATTATCTCTGTGATTATAAGTTTACTAAATAAACATTAAAATAGTTATAGCTTAAATTATCAATATCTATGAAATATAAAAAATTCATAACTGGCTGTTAAAATCTGCATATAAGAATCTTCTACAAAATCAACTGAAATAATTTGAGGACATATTATTTTAGCAGTCTAGGCTTCCTATGTGCAATGAACTTTTTCAACTGTTTTGTAAAATTCAAACTAAATTAATGTCATATTATAGAGGTATAAATTATTTTTAAAATCTTTTTAAAAAATCTTTTTCAGTTGTCAATGGAGCTTTATTTTATTTATTTATATGCAGTGCTGAGAATCAAACCTAGCGCCTTACACATGCTAGGCAAGCATTTTACCACTGAGCCACAACCCTAACCCCTTAAAATCTTTATATAGTATCTTCCATACTGGAGATAAAACAAAACTCAATTATTGTAGACTTTCAACATGTCTTAATGTACAAGGCTCTGAATTCAATCTCCAACACTACAAAGAATTAAAAATACAAATAAACGAAGCCATGAATTCGTCATTTCTTCCTTTACCCACTTTTCCCCTGAATGTTGTGTTGATTCTGGAAATTATTGGAATAATAGATATTTTTCAAAAGAAGAAATACAAGTGTCTAATACATGCATGAACAATTACTTCAAATCATCAGCTGTCAGAGACATGCAAATCAAAAAGCAATCAGATGCCATTTCACCCAAGTTGAATGGTTGTTGTAAAACAACAATAGCAAACGCAAAAAGTAAATGTTGGCAAGGATGTAGAGAAAATGAACTCTTATGCACTATTTATAGGATGTACAGAATTATGGAAAACTTATCAAGAGTCCTAAACAAACTAAAAATAGATATATCATATGATTCAATTATTTCAATTCTGGGTGTGTATCTAAAGGGAATGAAATCAGTATTCCAAAAAGATTCCTTCATGTCCAGTTTTATCGCTGTACTATTTGCAATAGCTGATATATGGAATCAACCATGGTGCCTATCAATGGATAATTAAAGAAAAAAAATGGTATATATACACAATGGAAATTATTTAGCAAAAAAATAAGAATAAAATCATATAATATATAGTGAAATAGATGGAGTTGGGCAATATTATGCTAGGTAAAATAGGTACACACAGAAAGAAAAGATTCACACACTTTCTCTTGTATGTGGATGCTAAAACAGCAACACGAAAATAAAAAGGTGTTTAGTAGAGGTGGGGAAGGATGAAGTGAAAAAAGGAAGGTTGATTTAATCAATACATGCTAAATGCATGTGTTGAAAAATGATACCAAACTACATTAATATATACATTAAATATACTATTAAAAATATAAACCAATTTAATATGCTTTTGATGAACGCCAAACTCAGAAAAATATTGCATGTTGAAAATGTTTTAAAACTACTTTGGTACCAAACAATTTGAACTTAATTACCAGTTAAGGTCAATTTCATTTTTTATAGTTCAATGGATATAATATTTTCAACAGTCAAGATATTATTTGTGGCAAATCTAGTATCTTCATCATTTCAAATGAGGTACATATATACAAACTAATATTTAGCCATATAAAATAATGAAATCCTCTCATTTGTGATAACATGGATTAGACTGGAGATCATTGTGTTCAGTAAAATAAACCAATAAAATTTTCATGTTAAGATTCACAGCTTAACTTTCACTGTAAAAAAATTAAAAATATAAAAATCTTTTCCAGGTATGTGTTTAGATTAGGATTATTACAAGTTGAATATTTCAACTTGTAATTCACTTGGGAATTATCTCAGCCTCGTAATATACAAGGCACCTGAAATATGATAATGAGTGTGGTAGTTTGAACATGCAGAACATTTTCATTTGAAGGGTTTTTGTTGCTGTTTCTGTTGCTCATTACATGCTTTCACCAATATTTGGAACTAGTGGCATCTAGTGAATGAGATGCTTCATAATAGGTGCCCTCAAAAATTCTACCTGTCGTTATGGCTCTCACTCCCTGTATTTTATTTACTTAGCTATACATATAACCATACAATTTTATACTATGTGAGGTTTTAATACATGCATATATTGTAAAATGTTTAAACCACATTAAACGTATCTCCTCAAACACAGTTATTTAAGGTGAAAATATTTCAAAATCATTTCTTCTAGCCTTTGTCTTGTCTGATTACATTGGCCAGGACTTGCAATACTATATTAAAAGTGGTGAAAGTATGTGTTTTTGTCATATTCCTGATCTTATAAAAAGAAAAAAAAAGCTTTTAACTATTTCTCACTAAGCTTTTTAATTATGCAAGGATAAAGTTGACTTTGTAGATTGTGATTTAAAGAATTTCCTCTTTTAGTCAGTTTTCCATCACTGTGACAAAAATGCCTTACCAGAACAACTTAGAAGGAATTTTTTTTTTTTTTTTCACTCATGGCTTTGGAGATTCAGTCCATGGTTGGCATGCTGCATAGCTTTGGGTTCTTGGTGAGACACAGCATCAAGATCAGTGGGCATGATGGAGGAAAGCTGCACAACATGGCAGTTGGCAGCAGAGAGTTAGAAGGAAAGAGGCTGCAGGAAAGATGCACCCTTCCAAGGGATCCTCACAATGACCCTCCTCCTCCAGCCATGCTCCACTTGCCTAGAGTTATTACCTAGTTAATGCATTCAAACCTATGGACTGATTAGGGGAGAGCTCTCATGAACTAATATTTTCACCTCTGAGTATTCCTGAATTAGCACAGGTACTTTTGAGGGAAACCTTATATCTAAACTGTAATACCCTTCTCTTTAAATTTTTAGAATACTAAAGATGTTGTGCTAGCATTTGTTTAAAATGTTTGGTATAACTCAGCAGTGAAGTCATCAAGTCCTTTCAGTTTTTCTTTTGGGGTTACTTTTTAATACTGATTTGATATTGTTACTGATTATTGGTCTTTTCCTGTTTCCTTTTTCTCCATGATTTAATCTCCATAGGCAGGAATTTGCCCATCCACATTATTGAAATTGTTATTGTATAGTTGTTTATAATAATCTCTTTGATACTTTGTATTGCTGTGGTAGTGTTAGTGATAATTTTTCCATTTGAGTATTCTCTCTCTCTTTTTAGTAGTCTAGCTAAGGGTTGATCTATTCTGATAAAGTTTTGGAAGCACCGGCTTTTTGGTTGCTCTTTTGTATTTTCATGGTTTTAGTCTCTATTTCCTTTTTATTCTGCTCAGATTCTTACTATTTCTTTCCTTCTATGAATTTTGAGGCCAGTTTGCTCTTATTTGTCTTGAGTTGTAGCAATAGGTTGTTTATTTGAGTTCTTACTGTATTTTTATGTAGATTTTTGTTGCTATAAAATTCAATCTTCATATTGCTTTTGCTGCATCCCATGAATTTTGATTTGTTTTTTCTCTTCATTTTCACATATGTCAGTACACTTTTAAAATTTAAAATTGCTTGTTAAAGAGTAAGTTGCTTAATTTTCATATATTTGCATGGTGTCAAAATTTTTATTTTTTGATATCTGGTTTGATTGCATTGTTGTCAGAAAAAAAATAATTTGATTTCAATTTTCTTGAGATCTGTTTGTTTGTTTATTATATGTTCTATCTTAGAGAACTCCCTTGGGCTGATGTAAGTGTATTCTTCAATGATTGAATGAAATGTCCTGTAGATGTCTGGAGTACATTTAATTCTGTATTTTTCCATTGCTGTTCTGTCTGGATGATATATCCATTCCCTGTTGTTAAGGTTCCCTACTCTTATCATTTAAGAATCTGAAGTACCATGGGTCTATTAATATATGTTTTATATTTTTTGGAGCTTTGAGTGCACATATATGTAATCATGATTTCCTCTTGCACAACTGATCGCTTTATGATGACACTATAGTCTTCCTTGTCTCTTTTTGCATCTATATTAATGCTGATTTATGCATGTAAACTTGTTTTCAGTTTTCATTCCAGTAATTTTGCTATTTTTTAAAACTTTGCTGATCTTAAATATAATTAAGAACATGTCATATTTCTTATCAGTAGCATCTATATAAAATTTTGTAAGGGAAAAAAATTTTAAATGTAATTATCAAGGAAACATTTTTCTTAAAATTTTGCCATGACAAGTCTGTTAGTCCAGGCTAGACATTTACTTACATTCCCATTTTTCTCAAGAAAAATATGTATAGAACTCTTTGAATCTACACACTGAAGCTAAATTACACATTTAAATCAATTTTCATAACATTAAAATGTGTTAAAAAGTACATAGTAAGTTTTCATTTGTAATAGAATTCTACTTAGAATATTAGGCTTTCATTCTTTTTTATGTTTTTTTTTATTGGTTGTTCAAAACATTACAAAGCTCTTGTTTCTATGTGCATTTGTTGATGTGATTAAATTTCCTTCTTTAAGCCAAAAAGTTCTATTTTGTGATGTCTATTCTTCTTAGGACCATTGATTTAAAAAAAAAATATTGCTTATTTCTTTACTGTAAAATTCATAAATTACATTAAATTGAAGAAAATGGAAAGAACTATTTTTCATATAGAATGAAACCACATAAGTTTTATACTTTATAGTTTTTTTAAAAAGAAAGTGAGAGCTAAGGCAAGAGAAAAAAAGGTAACATATATTCTAATCTTCACCAGACACCATTATGCATATTAAAACAGTGGTTATAAACCATTGCTATTCTCTCTTTATTCAAAAGAATTAAGAAGTTTGGGAACTCTAAGAATAGGAACTAAATCTAATTCTACAGTACATTTTGTATCTGAAAAACAAAGGAATACTTCAATAAATGTTTACTGACTGAAGAAAGCTAAGAAATGGACAGATGTCATGTGCAGACAATGCTTTACCAGTCTTCTATGATTATCAGAGGGAAAAATAACATTTAAGGAGAAAGTAAAAAGACAAACTGTGGAACAAATGGAAATTTTGTAATTTTTATATCTCACCATGCCTATTCCTCTTTATTCTTCTCTTTTTATTTTTTTTCCTCTTCAGTTGTTGTTGCTTGTTTTATCAGGATGAGGATCTCACTGTCTTGCCAGGCTAGTTGTTAATCATGAGCACAGATGACCTTCCCCTCTCAGTCTCCTGAGTAACTCGAACAGCAGGAGTGTGCTATCATGCTTGACTCTTTTTCTTTTTTTTTTTTTATCATGAAAAAATAACATGATAGGATGAGAAAATAAAACTTTATTTTTAAACCTAAATTTATACTATATTGAATCCTGAACATACTAAGATTTTTTTCTCAGAGTTTGTATTTTCCTGGATAAGCATGGGTATTATTTTTGAAGGGCCAGTGACTTAGAAGACTTTTCGTTTGACCACTTGCTAGGTTTCTTCCTCAGCCACTCCATCCACTGGAGTTTCATCTTATGTGGAAAGATAATTCAGCAACTAGCTTAGATATCATTGACTCCAAAATACTGCCTGTTCACTGATTATTCATCACCATGCTCTCGGGGAAACACTGAAAACTTAATTTTCTCTACAACTATCAATGAGACAGATATACACCTTGAATATTCTACAATCTTTCAAGTATACAGCCAGACCCTAAAGTTGGGTTACTTTCTTTAATGCCACAGTTCCCTGCTGCAGTTTGTATGTGGGTATTAGACAATCTTGTTTCTATGTGCATTTGTTGATATGATTAAATTTCCTTCTTTAAGCCAAAAAGTTCTGTTTTGTGATGTCTATTCATTTAATACTTGAGTGACAAAGTAACTCTGTCCTTTTACACAAACTTCTCATTTCTAACTCTATTTATTATTTTTACCCTGTTTCTATCACCAGCCTTGTTGATTCCATTTCTTTTAAAATTTCATGGTTTTTAAAAGAAGAAAGTAAAATATGCAATTTTCTTTTTCAATTATTTATGAGTATGCCTAAATAAGAATCTTATATTGCCCTTTCATTCTAATTTCTCTTGTCTCTCCCCTCTCATCTAATATCTTTGAATTCTAAGGTGTTCACCAAGCTTGTCATTTTTTCTCCCACATGAGATCCAACCAAAACATTTCCTGTCAGGCGAGAAAAAAATCATTGGCACTGGTCTTGAAAACAGAAAAACCCAGTTAAACCCTTTGCTATTGTTTTTCCCAAGTAAATCTTAACAACAACAACAACAACAAAAGGTCTATTAGCTTGTCTAAGTACACTGTGCTAAACAGCTACTAAGTATGGGCAAACTTTACATTTCACATTGCCTTATAGACCCCAAAATAATATGATAAAGAAAAAAATAGAGCTTCTTATTGCTAGATTTTTCTTATAATTCTATTGATAAGGACATGCAGTGAATATAGAGTATACTATGAATGATCAATTCCTGAATATAGTTCTTTATTAGTTTCCAAAGAAATACAAATATTGAGAGATGGTTATTCCAATCTTAAGTTTCAACTGTTCTGTAAATATACATTCAGCTTTATTTCTGAAAGTATATGAATTCATATGATTCCTGAGGTTTAAAATGAAAGGCAAAGAAATAGAAGTATTTGGAAACTTATGAATAAAACACTTATTTGATAATCTTCAAACATTAAATTTTCAAGTGGGCAGAAAACCAGAGGAAAGAATCAAAAATTATGGTGCCAACGAGTGACTAAGATAATAATGTGAAGTATTGCATAAGAATTATATACAGAAGACAGACAAATCAAAATCAAATAATTTGAATAGTCAATAAACCTCAGGAATGTTCCTATTTTGTATCAGCTTATTTTACACTGTACTTGCTGCATTACTTACTATCAATTTAGTGCAAATATAAAAAAATAAGAAATAGCTCAGAGTTGTATTAAAATTTGCAATATATGATATCAAGCTCACAGGATTACAAATAAATTTCATAAAGCAGTACTTGGGATACTTATAAAATAATATTTTACTGCCAACTCAATGTGAAAGTAAAATTTTATTGCAACCAACAATCATGTAAATAACCACATGTAATTCCATAACCAAATAACAGATGTTATTTAGAGTGATGAGCAAACCACATCCAATGACATATATGGAACTCACACCAGAGTGATCACAGGTACTTTGCAACCTATAATCAATATTTTACTAATTTAAATCTTAGAGTTTTTTTTCTTTTTTTTTCATGACTAGAAATCATCTGGACACATTAATATTTGTAGTTACTTAGTGAAGTAAAATAAAATATTATGTGATATAGTAAATGATCATAAAATATGTAGACAATGCAATAACTTATATATTAAGAAATAACAGTAAAAATATGAAGAATTCAATGAAGAATAATACATTTATTGTTTGATAAATCAATAATACATATGTTGATATTGCAAACTGGCATGCACCAAAATATTAACCTACTTCAAAAGCAGAATATAAATGTGGGGAAATGACTTATGGTATATACCAGAAAAATGGCTATAACTTTTAATAGTTAACAACATATTAAGTAGTAGTGTATAATAATAATAGTAATAGTCTAATACATGAATTATGGAAATTAATTAGAAATAAGTGGTTGTCATGATATTAAAAAGGATAAAAATCTTAGGATTTGTAGATGAGGTGTCCCCCCAAAAACTCCTGTGTTTGTGCAGGAATATTCAAAGTTGAAATTATTGCATAATAAGAGCTATTACCTAATCAGTCTATTCCTGTATGCATAGACTAACAGTGAGATAATCCTAGGCAGAGAGTTTGCTAGAGGAGGTGAGTCACTGGGGAATATATGGAAGAGTTTATATTACCTACAGCTCCTTCCCCTCTATCTCTCTGTTTCTCAGCTGCCACTGTTGAGCAGCTTTCCTCTGCCACATTCTTTAGTTGCAATATTGTGCTTCACCTAGGGCCAGTGCTATGGAGCCAGCCAATCAAAGCTGCAAAACAATGAGCTCAAAATAAGCTTTTTCTCTGCTAAATTGTCTTGATTAAGTGTTTTGGTCATAGTGACTAAAAACTGACTAACAAATACCAAAGAGATAAAAGTAAATAATCAATAAAATATGCTAAAATTGTCTAATAAAATAATAATTATTTGTTATATTTTAAATATTTTGTTTGGCTCATAATTTTAGCCCCAATGTGTTTTAATGCTCTTAAACCAACAGCTCTAAAAAAGAAACCCAAATTTATAAACCATCAAAAATAAAATTATAAATCTGCAAAGACAATTTAATAGAATTAATTATTAGCTAGTTTTCATAAGCAATAATGTCTATTTTTATATTATAGAATTTTTTAATATTTTAGTTAACAACTACAAGAAACATCTGTTTTGTTATTTTATTTTATAGGCATATGTAACTAAACACAAAGTTAAAAAGATAATTCATATAAAACATGCATACTTTTCAAAGTGCTGAGAGTCAAAATTTTGGAAAACGTTTTTAAATTGTGGATCTCTTTTTTTCACAATTCTTTATCTCAATAAGTTAGAAAAAACAATAAACTAAAGCAAAAATAACTGAAGGGAAGAAATTATACAGGTAAGAACAGAATTACTGAAGTAGAATACCACTTTACAATATAGACAGCATAAGGGGAGAAATTAACTTATGGTTTTAATTTAATATGTAAAGACCTTGGAAGTTCTTATCTCCTCTATTACCACTGAAAGAAAATGGAGTACCAAATGAAAAACAATGATTTTTCTTGAAACAAATCATCATTCTGAATTTTCTCTTCCTTTCACCACATGAACACATCAAAGAAAAATCATATGAGGACATAGCATGAGGGTGACCCTCTAAAATCCAAGGAAAGAATTCTTACCAGAATCTGACCTTGCTGCCACACATTGATTATGAACTATCTTCCAAGTGTGTGAAAAATAAATTTTTGATGTTTAAGCTACTTTTTCTATGGCCCTGAGATTCGGCAGCCCACATTGACAAGGGCAAGAGCTAAAGATTTGATTATCTGAAATAGAGGCCACTGGAGTTATAAATCTGTAGCAACAGTTAAGTGGAAATCTTGACAAGTTGTTAGAGATTGTGTGTGTATTTTTGTGATAGTAAAAATGTTTTGGGAATCTCATTCTTGGTAGAGAATGAGAATTAAGTGGTAAAAATTTAACATAGTTAAAAGTCATCAATCAGTCATAGACGTTAGCTCCAGGAATTCCACAATATTCTCATGATGAAGAATAATCAAGAATTATCCTCTCATAATGTTGTGGTGTGAACTGATAAATACAATAAATAAGAGTGTAAGTTATAGGTTATACATTGGTAAAAATACAGATTATAGATATAGGATTTTGATAAGTGAGATAAGATAATTATAAAGCAAGAACTGTCATAGACAGGCCTAAGACTCCTTTCTGCTGCCTTTTGTTAAAAAAAAAAAAAAAAAAAAAAAAAAA
>NW_026000075.1:18818212-18821076 GCF_001458135.2 Marmota marmota marmota | reverse complement strand
AATCTTTTTTTTTTTTTTTTTTTTTTTTTTTTTTGCTTCTGTTTATCGCTTATGTGCTGATTGAAAAATTCCAGTCCTGCCTGGAGCCCACAGGCCCCTCTTTTGAATGTTTTATTTTCTATGATTGGCTAGCTTACATGACAATAAGCAAGTCACTAGGTTGTTGTTTTTGTGCTTGTATTCTCTTAGATGGACCAGGAAGCCGGTGTCCTCCCACAGAGCTTGAGTCTCTGTGGTGGGTGACAGTCCCTGTCCAGGTAAATAAAGCTCTCTTTTGATTTGAATTCAAACTTAGAGTGCTTTCTGAGGCATCTCCCCATAACAATATCTATGGCAATGGAAAGAGAAAAGTAATTATTCTGAATATGGAGAAGACTATAACTATATTCTGTATGCCAGAGAAAAGTACTTTGAGAGAACTTATTCTAATTTGGGAATGGACATTGCTCTCACTCTAGCTTCCTATCTAGGTTTTGACTGAAATTAAGTGGTAAAAATTTAACATAGTTAAAAGACATCGAGATTTCAAGAAAATGTGGAAAATATTCACCCAGAAAATTAAATATGTGGTGTTGAGGGATATTGAGTAAAAAGAACACAACAAAACTTTCCAAAATAAATGATGAACACTGACCTTCAGAGCTAAAAATAACTCTAAAACTATAATCCTTTTAGAATAAAATAGGAAGTAATCTACGTGTTTTATATAATTTTTCATAGCTGTAACCAAATCATCCAAAAGGAAATATGTAGAGAGAACATTTATTTGGGCCTCATGATCTCAGAGATTCAGTTTGTAAACAGCTAATTCAATTGCTCTAGGCTCAATATGCATCAGCATATCATGGTGGAAGGAGCCAGTGGAGGAAAACTGCTCTCCTCAAGACTGGGTCAGGAGAAAGAGAGCAAAACTTGTAGTGACTGCAGGGTATATGCACCCTTCTTGAGCACATATCATACCTCTAGGGACTTACCTCCTCCAGCCATACCCCACATGCCCACAGACATTCAAATTGGGATAAACTGATTGGGTTATAGCTCTTAGAATCCAATCACTTTACTTTGAACAATTCTGAATCAACACAGGAGCTTTGGGGGAATGTCTCACATACAAACCATAACACAAAGCGAACTATGGTTGATTAGAGATTTTTATATGCACCAAAAATAAGATAAAAGAAACAAGAATTGTTAATTTATATTTTATTAGGTTTTAAACATTTAGCTTTGATACAAATTTATATGCTAATAATGACATTTTATGTGAACTCCCCCCACCCTTAAAAAAAATGTACTATGATAATTAAATTTTGGTGTAAACTTGTGTTGGAGTTCCCCAATACTTACTTAAGTATTATTCTGTGAAGATAATTTTGGATGATATCATTGTTTAATCAGTGAGCTGATGAAAGCAGTTTGCCCTCCTGAGTAAGGAATGGGCCATATCTATTCAGTTGAAGGTCTGGGGCAAAAAAGGCTGACATTTTTTCCCAGTAAAAGAAAATTCTCATGTCTGATTGTCTTTGAACTGGAACATTAAGTTTTTCTGGCTCTAACAGCTGCTTCTAGCCTCTGGACTTGAACTGAGACATTAGTTCTACAGATTTTGAATTTCTTAGATTTTGTAATTACATTGACCAGTTTCTTACAATAAATCTTTTTACACACACACACACACACACACACAGAAACACAGGCACACACAGTATTTTGTTTATTGAATCTGTTTCTACGGAGAACACAAACTAACATAAATTCATACAACTAGTCTGATTGTGAAAAAAGTATCAGACAGACTCAAGTTTTAAGATTTGAGGGGCATTTTACAAAATGCCTACTTAGAATTGCACAAAAATCAAAGTCATACAAAAAAAGAGAAGTCTGAGAAGGCAACATAGCAAGAGGATTCTCAGTAGATAGTGATGATTCAATAAATAATGTAATTTTGTGGACAATATCCTAGGACAGAAAGAAACACTAGTTTAAAAATAAAGGGAATTTGAATAATGATCATAATTTATTTCATGATGATGCCTAAAGTGTGAATCATAAATATATTACACAAATATACCATCCTTATATTTGGAGTCAACAATCAGAAAAACTGAGTATTTGGTATATGTAAATAATTTGTACAATCCTAATATATCTGTAAACCTAAAACTGAAAAATTTTAGTTTATATTGTAAAGGCAAAAGAAGTTTTTGAATACTATAAATTGATATTTGTGCTGAGACCAATTAAGATAGATTAAATGCACAAATACACAATCAAGAAACTTTTCTGTTATGTTTCTGAAGCTAAATAATCTGGTGATATGAACTCATTACTTTATACATAGTTATTTTAATTCAACATTAGTTAGAATTGTATTAAGAAAGATGTACAATGATATTACATAGGAAACATTATTTCAAGAATTTGCAAAAATATTTTCATTAACATTTAATATACCTTGATTTTCAACTATGTTCAAACCATGGAGAGTTGTGTATGATACTAAAAACAGGGAGTGTGTTTTATATACTTTTTCTTTTGTCCTTCTAAATAGTTAATTGTCTATTATGGTATGGAAAATATTACAGTTTATTTTTAACCCTGGAATATTTCAAATAATATGGGAAAATACCAGAAATATCCAGCAGTATTTTACTTTTATTTCAATAAGCCAAAGGAAAGAGAAATCACATACTTTAATTTTTTTTATGTAAACTCTGAAATATACTTATGAAATTTCTACATTTGATTATCTCTAATATTCAACCAGTTTCTGCAAGCAGAAAATTACTTCTTTATTTATTTAATATTGTACTAGTAAAAATAGAAAGAAGAAGGAGAAGGAGGAGGAGGAGGAGGAGGAGGAG
>NW_026000075.1:18768292-18818190 GCF_001458135.2 Marmota marmota marmota | reverse complement strand
AAGGAGTAGGAGGAGGGGGAGGAGGAGGGGGGAAAAAGGGGAGAAGAAAGAAAGGGGAGGAATAGAAGGAAGGGGGGAAGGAGAGGTGGAGGAGGAGGAGAGGAATAATTTCTGATGTGGCTGTGTCCCTGTAGTATGCTGTTTTTAAGTCTTTTGGGTATAGACTGAGCATAATATTTATATTTTAGCCTAAATTTTAATATGATAAAATGCATTTTCTGATGGTAAAATAAAGTAGAAAAATATAAAGTTGTTGAAAGCTAATTGGTATTTTATTTGACTTTAGATATTTTTTCAATGATTAAAATTTTCAACAATTAAAAAATATCTCCAAAAATAAATTAAATAACCCAATCTATAAATGTACAAAATATCTAAACACACATTTCTCCAAAGAAGAAATACAAATGGAGAACAAATATATGAAAAAATGCACAATATTCATAGCAATAAAGGAAATGCAAATCAAAAGTACAATGAAGCCAGTGCAGTGGGGCTCACCTGTAAACTCTGTGGCTCGGGAGGCTGAGGCTGGATGATCGCAAGTTCAAAGCCAGCCTCAGCAACATTGAAGTGCTAAGCAAGTCAGTGAGACTCTGTTTCTAAATAAACTACAAAATAGGGCTAGGGATATGTCTCAGAGGTTAAGCACCCCTGAATTTAATACCCAGTAACCACTCCCCCCCCAAAAAAAAAGTACACTGAGATTTCTTCTCATAAGAATTAGAAAGGCAATCCTTATGAATGCAGATAACGGTAAATATTGGTGAGAATGTGGGAAAAGATGTAAACTTATGCCTTGTTGGTGGAACTGAAAATTAGTACAACCACTTTGGGAAGCTGTATAGAGCATCCTTAAAAGATTAGAAATGGAAACACCATATGTGGCTATCCAACTTCTTTGCATTTATCTAGAAGAACTAAAATAAGCATACTTTGAGTGATACATGCACACCAGTATTTATTCACTGTTTAGTTATTTTATATTTATTTTCTTATTTACTTATACTTAATCACAATTCACAATATTCAAGTTATGGAACCATTAATAGATAAGTGGTTAAAGACAATGTAGTATATATACATAGGGGAGTTTAACTCAGCCCTAAGGAAGAATGAAATTATGGCATTTTCTGGTATATGGTGGAAATGGAGAACATCATTCTCAGTGAAATAAGCCAGAATGAGAAAGTCAAAGGTTGAATGTTTTCTCTAATATGTGAAAGCTGGAGAGAAATAGGAATTAAATACAAGTGATATCATGAAAATAGTAGAACAATGGAGTAGAAGAAGGTCATCTTTTGTGGAAGAAGAAGGAGAATAAAAGTAGAGCAACTGGAGAATAAAATTGACCAAATTATACTGTGTTCACAAAATCTCTCACAATAAATTTTGCTTTTATGTGTATCTATAATGTACCAACTAAAAAACAATATAAATATAAGGAAGGCCAGCTGAATAGAAAAAGGAAATCAGATGGAAGGAATTACTGAGGATTAAAATGAAACAAATTATTTCATATGCATTTGGAATATGTCAAATGAACCCTAATATTATGTACATTTATAATGTCTTAATAAAAACATTATAAAATGTTCTAATACTATAATTGGTTACACAGAGTCATTTAAATAGTGATAAACAATGAACCATCCATCAATTCTAATGACTTAATGGGATAACTTCTAGGGAAATTATATAATGCTTGAAAACTTGAAGTATTTAATGTAAAAGGGTCTCTTGCATCTTCTAATTCTTCAAAGTGGAACTCTCATCCTCAAATAACCCAAATAGATATTCCCAAAGTACTATTGAATGGTAAAGTATGCTTATTTAGATTAGCAATGTCCTTGATTCCCTTATTAAATCTTTAGGCACTGAAAAAGTAAACAGTTGCACAAATTCTTAGAACTCCTAATATGTAAATAAATTCAATTGATAAACAACATGGCATTAAATGGCTAATAATTAGAGAGGAGTTGGAATGCTTTTTCCCAACACAGTACAATGAAAATGGGAAAGGACATGGCAAGAAGTGATTTTTTCTTCCAAAAAATATTATAGAATATACAGTGTTGAGAACAAATACGTATCTTTCTCCGGAATATAACACTTTTCAATTTCTATAGTTTAGAATCATTTGTGGCCTTAAGTTATACGAAGAAAGCTTAAATGAAGCTAGCATAATACCATAAGTGACATTAAATTTGAATGTTAAGTAAATAACAATTAAGTAGATTGTGACCTCATTTATCTTGGGTGAGAAATACTTAGTTAAATAAGATATTAAAAGCATAAAAAATATACAAGTACCTAATAAAACTAAAAATTACAGAATAACCCAAACTTATCAAATACTGAAAACCACATGAATAAATCTACAAAGTTACAAACAACTGCTATATAAAGTGGAGTGTCACTTTAGCACAAAGATAGGTCTGAGAAATTTGTCCTGCAACAATTTCTTCAATGTGCAAATATCAGTGTATACCTATGTGAACCCAGATGTTATAAGTTAACCAGGAATTACAAGATGTGTGATGCTTCTGCCAGTGGAATATGGTATAATATTTTACAGTAAACTTTTTATAAGAAGAAAGAGTACACTCTAAAGATCAAAAGTGTAGAGTAGCAAATACATAATCTAGTGACCGTCACTTATTATTGTTATCAAGTATTATGCACTCTATATAATTTATATGATTAGTAAATACAGTAGGTTTGTTTATATTGGTGTCCACAAACATATGAATTACACATTACATTATGATGCTATAATGTTTATGACATCATTAGACAGTGGGAATTTTTCTAGTACATTATAAATTCTTGTGGAACCACTTTCATATATGTAGTCTATCATTATTGGAAATGTCATTTTGTGCCATATAGTTGCAGGTAAAATTCCAAGACAGAAAACTTAGAGTTTACTGATCATAAGGAGGTTATATTTAAGATTTAATCATGTAAGAAAGTGAGCTGAATGTGATATCATCTGAATATTTTGGTACAAATAAAGGGCTATCTATCCTATGAAAAATATTAATCTACTAGAAAAAGTCTATTAGCAGAAACTATAAATAGTGTATTGGTTCTGATTAGGAAAATCCTTCTTTCCAGTAGTAAAAAATATCCATGTAATGAATATTAATTGAGAAAAAAATTATACAAGTTTATAAATAATCTTAAAAATGGGAGTCCATTGATGTTTTTGTAATGCTTGAGAAAGCAATGAAAATATAATTATATAAAAACAACATTAAACCATGATTACAAGAAAATTATTCACAAAAAAATGCCTCCAGTAATGAGATCAAAATTAAAGTTAAGCACATGCATACACAGAAAGAGAGAATGAGGGAAGCAGGGATAGAATGTCAGCGATGACAGATATAAAAAAAAATGCACTCACCTCGCATGTGCGAGGCCCTGAGTTCAATCCTCAGCACCACATAAAAAATAGATAAATAAATAATATAAAGGTATTATGTCCAACTACAACTAAAAAATAAAATATATATTAAAAAAGAAACATCAACAATAAGAATGCATCAACTTACATGCATTCCAAGCCTCAGGGAGCTGAGATATGAAATCACAAGTTTGAGCCTTCTTCAGTAATATAGTATGTTTCAAAATAAAATTAAAAGGGCTGGGTTGTGATTCACTGGTAGAGGGCCTCTCGGTTCAGTCTCCACTACCATACACCACACACACACACACACACACACACACATTCACACACACTCACACACTGGAATGCTCCAAAATTAGAATCACATAATAATCGGAAAAAAATACGAAATAACTCATTTTAAGATAATTATGTTTTAACAAAAGAAAGAAGAGATTTTTTTCATAACTATAAAAAAACAACAAATATTTTTCATATTTTATATTGGTACATTATAATTGTACATAATTCTGACATTCATTGTTACATATTTATATGTGCACATGATATAATAATATGATTTACCAGTATCATTCCCAAGTATTTCCTCTTTTTCTCCTCTAATAACTACCCCAGGTAAGCTAATGTTGCTTGTGATTTAACAAAAAGAAATTGTTACTAAAATAATAAAACTATGGGGAGTTTATATAATATACTAGACAAAGTTAAGAGAAACTTATATGAACTGGAAAATAACTTGGAAGGTATTATACAAAAACTAAAAATATAAACTTATGAAAGAGAGGTTTAATGACATAAAGATGCAACAGTACACAGACAGAAAGAATATCTTTTAGAAAAAGAAAATTATCTTTGTGTTAGTCACTGCTGCATGACTGTGACCAAAACACACAGGAATAACAACGTAGTGAAGGAAAAGTTATTTAGGCTCACAGTGTCAGAGGTTCAGTCCAAGGTCAGCTGATTCCATTGCTTTGGGACTCAAGCAGAAACTTGTCATGTAAGGGAATGGTAAAGGAAACTGCCCAACACATGGCAGTTGCAGCCTGGAAGTAGAGAGATTGGGAGAAGCCATGAATTAACTATATTGTCCCCAAGCCATTCCCTTAGTGACACACTCCACCATCCTTCTCTCACCTGCCTATAGTTATCACCTAGTACAATAGTCTTCTCAAATTATTAACCCATCAAATGGACTAATCCATTGATTATGTTACAGGCCTCACATCACTTCACTTCCAAACATTCCTACATTAACACAGGTGTGTGGGATACCTTGTATCCAAACCACTACACTCTTAAATAAGTGTTTCAATGAAAACTGGATAGGTAAATGCAGGATAAAACATACACACATCTTTAATGTATACAATAATTAATTGAAAAATCAAAACCTTAAATGAATCATCCCAAACTAGAAAACTATCAAAAGGAAACAGGGAAAATAAATCAGAATGGTGGTTGGAAAAATTGGGGTATGATCCCCAAAACAGAAAAGAAAAACAAAAATTGACAAAGTAATAAAACTAAAGTGCTTTTTAGAAAAAAAAGGTAACAACAGAATTAAGAATAAAACATACAAAGGTAAAAATATGTGAAACTATTCATTAGAAAAAACAATTAATATCAAAAATATATAAAGCATTCAATTAAAAAGCAAATAATAATGATAATAAAAATAATTTAATTTAAAAACAAGCCATAATCTAAATAACCATTTCTCAAGATGAAACACACAAATTTTCATGACCTGCAAGGCTAAACCCTAAAGACTAGAAAGGGGCAATAGGGGATTAAGAAAGACATACAAACAGTTACAAAAAGAAAGCTGGGACCAGGTGGGACACTGACATCTGATGGAGTGTCAGTGACTCAGAGATAACACAGCATGTTTATTACATAGGATTTTTATCATCAAAAGGTTATTTTTGAGAAATCTAGTGCAAAACAGGCAGGCTTGAAGGTCACAGCACTTGCAAGATATAGTGATTATCTTGTTATGCTCAGAATTTTGTATTCCTAGCAGCTGGTATCTGAGATCAAGTTCAAGACTATTATTGTTCCATACCTTAGCACCAAACTTCCTCAGGCAGAGCAATACCATAGCTTGTCCTGAATCTTTACAGAAAGTTCCCTAGAAAAAGCACAGCCACAGCTCCAGGGCAGTCAAAGACCATGGTCCAAGTAACCACTCTTCAAACCTCCCATTTTTATTTTTTAAATGTAACTGATGCATATCTACTCTATAGGGTTGGAACTTACATCAGATGAGCTTGCAGTTTACTATGTGAAAACAACATAAAATTAAGAACAAGGAAATATGTCCTAAGAGACACCAGGTACTATGTTTTAGCATATTTCAAGGAGTGCAAGAATTCAGGTCATCTGACAGCTTTTCTACAAAAATGGCAGGAATAACATGGAAATCTGTCCTTACTGCATAACTTGTATGTAATGGAGCAATTGCAAGAGATCTAAACTAATATTGTTATGATTCTAAATCCCCAATAGATGTATCTTTACCTTTTTGCAACTCCAGTGGGAGCTATTGTATGGAACAGGTGTTACATAATAAACTGACAGATGACATGGCATTATAATTGTTGTCTGACCTTAACACTTTGTATCTGATCACCCAAGCCTACTACAGTAGCCTCTAAGGCATTCAACATAGCTTCATATTTATTATCAACAGCCTCCTGATCTCAGAGGGCTCTTGAATTATTTTGTACCAAAGCATTGGTGGTGAAGGGTGCTTTCTACCCATTTCTTTTCTTTGTTAATCAGCTGCTGGTTCTTTGTCTTGATCAAATTCCCCCACTCTAATTAAGGGAACCCTTACTGCCATAAGGCAAATTGGCAAGGATCACTCCAGTTGCTTCAGGCTAAGAGGGGGGAATACGGAGCCAACAGTTCAGACTTCCCTTTTAGAATTGTTTTGGGTCTGTTGGAGGGGACTGTGATAAAAAGTCTGGTTCAGAAAGAAAACTTTTTAAAGTCATCTGGTAGGTGAGTATTGCTATGATAGAAACAAGAAGGCATGAGAACTGGAATGAGATTAATACAAAATGAATGAATATGTTGATGACAATAGAGACTAGCCATTTCTTTTGCCAGAAGATGCAAGAGCTAAGAAACTGTTTCTATAAAAAAGCCAGTGAGGATATGGCCTCTATTTGGGGATGTAAATCTTTAAGGATATAAACTACATTGTTAGAGTTCTCAGGAATATAAATACAACACTAGTTTTTTAATGTCATAGAGGCCCCTTTAATTTGTAGTTAAGATATCTAATGTCATCTGATTTAAAAAAAAAAAATCCTTCTTTGTAGGCATATCTTTTGGGTTTAGTACAGTTCCCTTTAGTTTTTCACTTAGGGCTAGATAATCATACTAGCAAACACAGATTAAGTCTGCCTATGTAGGAGGTAAGAAATATTTGTAGGCCTTAAATTGCCAAAAGCATCTTTTGACTCTGATAGAGTTTTTTTTTTAATAATTATTAGGCAGTCCTGTCTAAGAATCCTTCTTTTATAACTTCAAGTTTTATTTACTCTTGGTGGGGCTGACACAAGTGTATGTCTTAAGTTACATTAAAAGAGCTATTGTCTTTTCTTTTAAATGTCCAGTTATGGCTTTTTTAAAATTATAACTTGTTTTTGCTAGGTGTTTAAGACTAAGCTAATCAAATTAAGCTTGCTCTTATCTCCTGTTAAGAGTCAGTTGAGTTTTCTTGGGGAACCATTTTTAGGAATTGGGAGAAGCCTCTTAGCTCCTCTAGTGACATCTGTCAGTATAGTCAGGATTTTGTTGACTATGTGGTTTCCCTTGGAAATATAAGGGATATTTTCCTTTCCAATCATCCTCTCTTTTGTAGAATGTACACTGCTTGGCTTTTGTTCTCCAGGGTCCTCCTGATTGGGAGGTCATGTGTTCCAGAGTTGTAAAGCCCTCACAGAAGTCTCCTTGTTTCCTGGGTTCAAGCTGACTCGGAGAGCAAGAACAAAACTTGGCTATTTTCTTCATGGTCCTTTATTTCCCTAACTTTAGTTTCCAAGTTTTGGCTTTAAACATCTAACAAGCCAGTTTCACCAATCTTAAAGTAGGAATACTAGGGTTTTAACTTTAATGTCTATTACTTTACAGTTATTTTCCCTTTCCACTTAATTGGAAATTATTAGTTCTAGAAGTTAGTCTTACATCCCATCTGTCCTTTAGATGAATGCCTATTATTTTAAATTAACTCAGGTTGTTATATTAATAGTTGTACTTTGGTAAGGCACTACCAGAAAATAGTTATAAAGTTTACAAGAAAAATACAAAATGAAATTAGCAATAGTAAAACACATTGAGTTTGTATAGTAGCTATGAACCAAGATACATAATTTTTACAATACCAAATCTTTACCTTAAACTTTAATTTGAAGAACACCAGCTTGGCAAAATGTTCTTCTAAACCTTATATTTTAAAGACTTCTAAACTTGGAAGATTTGAATATATCTAGTATGCAAAAAAGTCAGTAACCATACCACAATTAGACTGATATTCTTATATTAACCAAGTTTAACTGTGAAAAAAAATCTGGAATGTAGTGTAATACTCTAAAATAACAGTTGTGCAACTATATTAATACAAATCATAGTCTTTAAAACTAGCTTTTCTAAATAAGAAAACTTAAGAAATTATCTTGATAGATAAAAGCAGAATAATGTCTTAAGAAATAATTATTACTTTAATACAAAAAGAATTAAACTTTGGTTTATATCAAACAGAATTAAACTTTGGTTTATGTCAGCATATATTAATATTTGACCTTAGGAAAAGCCTTAAATAACTTTAACTGATTGTGCTTATTATATACAACAAATTTAATTGCACATAAACATTTGAGATTTACCCTCAACAAACCTTATGTAACTTACTTGGACATTTTTACAACTTTTTACTTTAACACACAGAAGAATTTATGACTCAGAGATCTTTTTTTAAACTATATTAAAATTTATTTTAACATATTTTTATACCTAGAACTTTCTTGTATCTCTTTACCAGTTTTTAGCCCCCTTTAAAATTTACATTAAATTTACATTCTGAAAACAAATTATAAATTATTCCATTTTAATAAGATGGAATACTTTAATTTTTATGTTACTTTAATTGAAACTCAACTAAAACATGTTGTACTCTTTGTATGTAGAAATGTTCTTCAGAGTTTCTTAACTCCTAATAACCTTGTTTTTATGGAAGACACAGAAATAAAGCAATCTCCAGCTTTTTCCATTTACCAGTTTATTAAAACACATTTAATGTTCAGATATATTACCTCATGAAATTCAAGAAGTGGAGTACTTGATTTTATATTTAGCAGTTGATGTTTTAACATTTTAACTTTGCAAATTAATCAGATATCTCCTTGAACAAAAATGTTTATGAAGATTTAGCCCATTTATGTTAAATCTAATTGACTCATTTTTAACTGTAAAAATAAGGATATCAGGCAAGTGTAGAAAACAGAATAGCCACCTCTTCCTTGTTGAGGAAAAAGCCTAAAAGCTATGTATATTATATTTAGACATTTTATAGAAACCCACACAATATTGTCTGACCACCTAAGAAAACTTGTGAGTTAGTAATTATAAAAAACGTCTTACTCTAATTTGTTTACTTAATTTAAATTGAACTTCTTTTTTATGTCTTGGAAACTAAAAGGTATTTGGGCACATTTCTTTTTAAATTTTTGATTTTGAGCTCTCATATATCTATACGCTAATTTTGATACCATGTACAAGATATATGGACACAGCACATACATAGACACAACAATACAATACCCAGGTGTTCATACATACACAAAACAAACAGGAAATAGAAATATTGTAGCTTTTTGTAGGAGATCTCCAAAGATAGGAGGCAACACAATAAAAGTTTATTAAAGCCTCTATTAGATTTAACCTGCTAGAAATGAAAAGAGCCTATCAAACATTTACATTATGGCTTATATTTAGGGCAGGACTGTACATTTGGAAATGACAGGTGCAAAGTCTGACAGCCATGATAGACACTAAAATCAAAGGCTCAGGTTGCCACTAGGCTTCAATGACCATCAGATTTATTCCAAACATTACCAAGTCTATATCCTTTTTCATATTTTGTACAGGAGACTTTCCAAAGTATTTGACATTCAAACCTTGACAAACTAACTTTAAACAAAGACTATAGTTAGATAAAATAAGACTGATCAGAAAAATATATTAATTTAGGCATGTAGGATCAAATATGAAACCATGAGATAAAAAATATAGGAAGAAAACCTGCATAATCCAAACAACAAGAGCAACAAAGAAGTTCTAAAAATATGACAGGTCTATAATTACTCAAATAAAGGAGCTTGTAGAACATCATTATCAGATTGGAGTGCAATTTTGGCTCAGTTAGAGTCAATCCAGATATCTAAAGAATGTGAGAGTCCTGAAATCCTCAGGTAAAAATTCTAAAGGTAAAGAAGGCTTATGTATATGAAATTATTTCTTTTTTCCTTCCTGTGCTGTAGTGTTTAGAGGAAAACTTAAGAAAGTAGGGTGGAGTGTAAGAACAGTTATGATAACCAGCCCTTTAGGTCCCACAGTGGTTTAAATTTAAAAGTGACACATTTTTCACCCCTTTGGTCCCAAACTAGTCCTCTGCAGGCCCTATAAGTCTTTCAAGTTCTGCAGACTCTGTAAGACTTGGAAATATAAAGATATAGCAGAAGCCAAAAGTAAGGTAAGCTACTGTTCTGAGATTGAGAAGCAAAACCTCATACATAGGGCATTATAACTTTTTATTGTTTTTCTAAATCAGTCTCTTAAAGTGTGGTCCTATAGTTTATGTTTCCTCTGAAGATCAGTTTTCATGCCCCAGTTGGTAATCAGGCAATGTTGGATGCAGAATATTATGAGACATTTCCATTTTCCAACTGCTTATATCATTTCCCAGAAAAAAATGAGACAATTTTTTGAGCATCTAGCGACCAGCCTCTAGTGGCCAGTCACTTCTACTCCTTCTTTATGACAATGAGGTTGTCCTCTGAATGACATGAACATTCCAATAATTTCAATATGCAGACTAGTGGTAAGCCTGGCATAACTACTGATAACAAAGCTACCATCTGAGTATGAGAAAACAGAACTCCAGCACCATGCCATAAAAAAGAGGAAAAAAGTAACTACTTTTTTTTTTTTTTTTGCTTTAGGTACATTTCCCTATGAGTTTCTTTTGATCATCAAATCCTTCTCTCAGCACATAATTTTGTCAAATCTACTGCTGGCATCATTGGCACAATAAACAAGGTCCTTTTTTTTTTGCCTCATGCCAAATACCCTGTAGAGTTCAGACACAGAGGCAAGACCTCTTTTGCCACTATAAACTTCCAAATCTGATAACCCACAGGAAAAAAAAATGACCTAGTTGGTGTATATTTATCTACTCTGTTAGCCAAAGTTATCTCTGGAGGGTAAGAATGTCATCTAATGGTTCTTAGACATTTAATGCTCTTCTTCAGGAGGAGTTTATAGAAGGAGTGAATTGAAAATGCCTCCCTTTTGCAACCAAAGAAAGTCATGGAGCACAGAAACAACAATGGGAAGCCCTATAGGCTTATAACATCATAAAAGATTTTTCAACCCAGACCCTCAAGGTGAGGAGACCCTGGAACAACGTATGCTAAGCCCTGAAAGAAAATGGATGCCAACCAAGAGTGTTATATATAGCAAAATTAAGCTTCAGATTGGATGACAAAAATTAAAAAAAAATTCCATGGTAAACAAAAGTTAAAAGCATTTACAACAAGAAAGCCTACACTACAGAACCTTCCTAGCAAAGTACTTCATGAGGAGGAAATGAAAAACAACATGAAAAATCTGCAAAGGGAGGAACTACACTAAAGGGCAGCCTAAAAAAAAAAAGAGAGAGAGAGATCGAGAAACCAAGTCAATTTAAAAACAAAAATAAACCAAAATGACCAGGAATACAAAACATGTTTCAATAATAACCTTGAATGTGAATGGTCTAAACTCATCAATTAAAAGACATAGACTGGCAGATTAGATTAAAAAATAGAGATAGAGAGACCCAACAATATACTGCATTCAAGAGACTCATTTCACCGGGAAAAACATCCACAGACTGAAGGTGAAAGGATGCGGGAAAATGTATCACTCATATGGACCATATGAACAAGTAGAGGTTTCCATTCTCATATCAGATAAAGTGTATTTCAAATAAACATTAGTGAAAAAGAATAACGAAGGACATTTCATACTACTCAAGGGAATCATACATCAACAATTTATCACAATCATAAATATCTATGCCCCGAACAATGGAATAGGGTTTTATAATAAACCCTTTATGTTTTATAACAAAACCTTCTCAACTTCAAGGATCAAATAGATCACAAAACCATAATCCTGGGTGATTTAAACAAACCTCTTTTACCGCTGGTTAGATCTTCCAAATGGAAAATAAACAAAGGAAATATAGAACTCAATAAAACAATAATTTAGACTTAACAGACATATATAGACTATTCTATCCATCAACGAGTGAATACACTTTTTTATCAGCAGCACCTGGACCCTTCTTCAAAATTAACCATGTTATGCCACAAAACAAGTCTTAGCAAATACAAAAAATAGAGATACTACCCTGCATTCTATCTGATCATAACAGAATAAAATTAGAAATCAATGATAAAATAAAAGAGTTGAAGCTACTCCAACATCTGGAGACTGAATAATATGCTGCTGAATGACACATGAATAACAGAAGATATCAGGCAGGAGATGAAAAATTCTTAGAAGTAAATGAGAACTGCAATACAACATAACAAAATAACTAGGATCCTATAAAGGCAGTGCTAAGAGGAAAGTTCATTTCATTAAGCTCATTCAATAAAAGAATAAAAAAATCAAAAAATAAATGATCTGACATTACATCTCAAAACCCTAGAAAAAGAATAACAAACCAACAACAAAAGTGGAAGAAGAGAGGAAATAGTTAAAATCAGGGCTGAAATCAATGAAATTGAAACAAAGGAAACAATTCAAAAAATTGATAAAACAAAAAGCTGTTTTTTTTTAAAAAAAATACTGACTAACCCTTAGTCACTCTAATGAAAAGGAGAGTAAAAAACTCAAATTACTAAAATTCGTGATAAAAAGGAAATATTAAAACAGACACTTGAAATGCAGGAAACAATTAGAAACTATTTAAAAAATTTATACTTCAGTAAAATAGAAAACCTCAAAGACACTGATGAATTTCTAGAGGCATATAATCTACCAAAACTGAGCCAGGAGGACATATACACAATTTAAAGAGATCAATTTCAAACAAGGAAGTAGAAGACACCATTAAAAGCCTACCAACTAAGAAAAGTCCAGGACCAGATGGATTCTCAACCAATGTCTATAAGACATACAAAGTAAAATTAATAACAATACTCCTCAAATTATTCCATGAAATGGAAAAGGAGGAAACCCTTCCAAACTCATCCTATGAGGCTAATATCATCATGATACCAAAACCAGAAAAAGACACATCAAGTAATGAAAATTTCAGACTAATATCCCTGAATAACTTAGATGCAAAAATTCTCAATAAAATCTGGAAAATTGTATACAAAGACATATTTAAAAATTGTGCATCATTATCAAGTGGAGTTCATCCTAGGGCTGCAAGGTTGGTTCAACATACAGAAATCAATAAACATAATTCATCACATCAATAGACTTAAATATAAGAATCATGTGCTTATATCAATTGAAGCAGACAAAGCATTTGACATAATACATCACCCTTGCATGTTCAAAACACTAGAAAAACTAGGGATAGTAGAAATACACCTCAACATTGTAAAAGCTATCTATGCTAAACCCGAGGCCAATGTCATTCTAAATGAAAAAAAAAAAAAAAAAAAAACTTGGAAGCATTCCCACTAAAAAATGGATGAAGACAGGGAGGCCCTCTTTCACCACTTCTATTTAACATAGTTTTTGAAAGTCTAGCAAGAGCAATTAGACAGATGAAAGAAATTAAGGAGATATGAAGAGGAAAAGAAGGACTCAAACTATCATTATTTGCAGATGACATAATTCATACATAGAGGATCCAAAAAAATTCAACAATGTAAATACCCATAAATCAAATTAATTTCTATACATCAGTAATGAATCCTCTGAAAGAGAAATTAGGAAACTACCCCATTTACAATAGCCTAAAAAAAAAAAAAACTGGGAATCAATTTTAAAAAGAAGTGCAAGAACTGTACAAAGAAAACTAGAGAACACTAAAGAAAGAAATTGAAGGAGACTTTAGAAGATGGAAATATCTCCCATGTCCTGCATAGGCAGAATTAATATTGTCAAAATGTCCATAATACCCAAAGTGCTATACAGATTCAATGTGATTCTAATTAAAATCTCATAGTCATTCTTTATAGATACAGAAAATTATCATAAAATTCATTTGGAAAAATAAGAGACCTGACAGAATAGCCGAAGCAATCCTAAGCAAGAAAAATGAAGCAAGAGGCATCACACTACTAGACCTTAAATTGTACTACAAAGCTATAGCAACAAAAACCACATACTATTGGCACCAAAATAGACATATAAACCTATGGTACACAATAGAAGACACAGAGACGAACCCACAAAAAGCCAGTTTTCTTATTCTAGACAAAAGCACCAAAAACATACATTGGAGAAAAGATACCCTCTTCAACAAATGGTGCTGGGAGAGCTGGAAATCCATATGCTGCAAAATGATACAATCCCTATCTCTTACCATACACAAAAATAATTCAAAGTGGATGAAGTACCTAGAAATTACACCAGAGACCCTATAACTAATATAAGTAGATTAGGCCCAAATCTTCATCATGTCAGATTAGGCTCCAATTTCCTTAACAAAACTCCTAAAGCACAATAAATAAAATCAAGAATTAATAAATGGGAAGGATCCAAACTAAAAAGCTTCTTTTCAGAAAAAAAAAATGAGGTGAAGAGAAAGCATACATTTTGGGAGCAAATTTTTGCCACATTCATGTCAGATAGACACTAATCTCCAGGATGTATACAGAACTTAAAAAACTTAACACCAAAAAACAAACAACCCAATCAATAAATGGGCTAAGGAGCTGAAGAGACACTTCTCAGAAGATGATATACAATCAATCAACAAATATATGAAAACATGTTCAACATCTCTAGCAATTAGAGAAATGCAAATCAAAACTAAGATTTCATTTCACTCTAGTCAAAATGTACCTCCTATTTTATAAAATTATTTTTTAAACTCTAGTTTTCAAGAATAAAAACAACAATAAGTATTGACGAAGATGTGGAGGTAAATGCACACTTACATATTGCTGGTGGGACTGCAAATTGGTACAGCCAATCTGGGAAATTGTATGGAGATTCCTTTTAAAACTTGGAATGGAACTACCATTTGACCCAGCTATACCACTCCTTGGTCTATACCCAAAGGACTTAAAAACAACATACTACAGGGACACAGCCACATCATTGTTGATAGCAGAACAATTCACAATAGCCAAACTGTCCCTGATTAACCAACCTAGGTGCCCTACAAAAGATGAATGAATAAAGAAACTGTGGTATATATACACAATGGAATATTATTCAGCAGTAAAGGAGAATAAAATTATGGCATTTAGAGGTAAATGGATGGAGTTAGAGAATTTCATGCTAAGCAAAGTAAGCCAATTCCCAAAACCCAAAGGCCGAATTATTTCTCTGATAAGTGGATGCTAATCCAAAATATGGGGGATGAGATGAGGGGAGGATCTTTGAATGGCCTAAAGAGAGGGGAGAGAAGCATGGCGGTAGGAAAGATGGTAGAATGAGATGGACAACATTACCCTAAGGACATGTGTGATTGCATGAATGGTGAGATACTACTTTAGGTACAATCAGAGAAGTAAAAAATTGTGCTCCATTTGTGTACAATGAATTAAAGAGCATTCTGCTCTCATGTATGAATGATTAGAACAAAAAAATTTAAAAAATAATTGTATAAAATAGGAGGTACAAGAATGACACAGCCATAAATGCTCCAGTAGAAGAACATGTAGAACATCTTTATTGGATCAGAGTGTATTTTTGAGTCAGCTTGCAGTCATTCCAGATATTTAAAGAATATGAGACCCTGAATCCTGAAGTAAAGACTTTTAAGGTAAAGTCTATGTATATGACATCATTCCAATTTACTCCCTGTGTCATAGTGTTTAGGGAGAAACTTGTTAAGAAATAAGGGTTTTAGAGTGTGAAAGCAGATGAGATAGCCAGTCATTTAGGTCCCACAGCAGCTTGAATTTAAAAGTAACACTTTTCTCCCCCTTTGGTCTCAAACTGGTTCTGAATAATTGCCTCTGCAATTTACATTTTATATGCAAGCCTAGGAGAGATGGAGATTTAGAAGAAGCTAAGAAGTAAGGGAAGCTGATGTTTGAACTTGAGAGGCAAAACCTCAGGCATAGAACATTTTAACTATTTTGTTTTTCTTTTATAAAATCAGTCTCTGAAGGTGTGGTGCTATAGGTTATGTTTTCTCTGAAGAACCTTTTTCCCCCCTTTCTTTCTTTCTTTTTATTTCTTGAGCTTTAAGCAATTAGTCTAAGCATTTGTATGTAAAGATTCCTCTTTTTGGAAACTTCATGTCCCATATTTACTTTGTGTTCTCTTCCACACAGAAGAAACATTTTATACTCCTTACCTTTCTTTTTCTGATGCATGTCCTCAGGAGTGTCCCGTAATCTAATCATTGAAGTTCTCCTGTATCTGGTCCCTGTATGAGTGCCAACTGCTGTGCCCCACAAGGCCAAACCTTAAAGACTGGTGAGGAGTAATGGGGGGGGGGTGGTTAGAAAGACACACATTTACCAAAAGAAAGCTGGGACCAGGTGGGACACAGACCTTTGATGGAGGATTAGTGACCCAGAGTTAGCACAGCATATTTATTGTATAAGTTTTACCATCAAAAGGTTATTTGTGGGAAAGTTTCTGTAAAGCAGGTGGACTTGAAGGTTGCAATGCTTGTAAGATACTGTGGTTGTCTTGGTATGCTCAGAATTCTCTATCTACAGCAGCTGGTGTCTCAGCTCAAGGTCAAGATTTTTCTTGTTTCATACCTTTTCAAAGAACTCCCTCGGTAGGGCATCACCGTAGCTTCTGGACACTCCCAATGCTCATCTTTGCATGGAAAGTTCCCAGGGCAAAATACAGCCACAGTTCCAAGGCAGTCAAAGACCATGATCCAAGTCACCAGTCTTCACAACAAATCATGAACTAGTATATAAAAATCCTCAGTAGCACTAATCGTAAGGGAATGTATATCAAAACCAGAGTGAGACGTCGTCTAACCCTACTTAGAATGGATAATATCAAAAGGCTAAACAAGACACATCCTGGCAAGATTATGGAAAACATATGTGAGAATATAAATTAGCAAAGTGTTTAGAAAAAATAGTACAAAGTTTCCTTATAAAAGTAGAAATGTAATTATCACATCATCCAGCAATTCCATACCTGAGTATGTATACATAAAAAGAAAATCATTATGCTAAAGAGATATCTGCACTCCAATGTTTACTGCAGCACTATTCAAAATACCCCAAATGCCATATATACCTAGGTTGATCAAGGACACACACACACACACACACTTTTATATGCACATACACATAAATACAGTGGAATATTCTTTAATCATAAAAAACTTTTCATTTATAGCAACCTGTTTGACACTGAAGGACATTAAATTCAATAAAATAATTTAGGCACAGAAAAGTAAATCTTGAATGTTCTTGCTCATATGTGGAAACTGAAAAGGTTGATTTCATACTAGTGGATAGTACAATAGTGATTACTAGAGACTGAGTAGTGATGGAACAGGGACAGAAGGAGAGTGGATGATTAATGGTTACATGGGAACAGTTGAATAGGAGAAATAATTTCTAGTTTTCTATAGTACAGTAGTGTAATTATGTTTGACAAAAATTAATAGCATACTTCAAAATAGCTAGTAGAGAGAATTTCAAATATTCCCAACACTCAGAAATGATACATGTTATGGTGACAGATATATCAGTTACCTTCTTCTAATCATTACATGTTGTATACATTTATCCAAATATCACACTGTACCCAGACATGTGCATTGTTGTTTTGTCGATTAAAATTTAATGCAAAATAAAAGCAATTTGAAAATATCTTACAATGATTGCTAGAATAATGGCAAATAGCATATAGAGAAAGAGTTTTCATAATGATAAATATGGAATCCTTTGAGTAATGATAATAAATATATTATTTAAAGCAAAAATTTAGTCCAAGTTGGGCTGGTATTTAGTAATCTCTGCTCATTGACCAATTGGTATAGGTATTATATTACTTTGAATCACCTTAGTTATATGGATAGTGTTTATTAGGAGGCATTTTTTAAAAATTTATTGGTTGTTTTTTATTTATACATAACAGTAGAATCCATTTTGATATAAGCATGGAATATATCTTATTCTAGTTAGTGTCCCATTCTTATAGTGGGACTCACTGTGTTGTTTTCATATATGTACATAGAAAAATCATGTCAGAGTCATTCCACTGTATTTCCTTTGTTTATACCCCCTTCCTTTTCTCCACTTTCCATTGTCCAATCTACAGAACTTCTATTCTTCTTATCAGTCCCCCTCCCCCTTACTTTGGGTTAGTTTCCACATATAAGATTAAATTTTTTACCTATAGATTTTGGGGACCAGATTACTTTACTTAGCAAGATAGTCTCCATATCCATCAATTTCCTAGCAAATATCATAAAGTCATTCTTTTTTATGGCTAATTCTTTATTGTGTATATATGCTGTGTTTTCTTTATCCACTTATCTGTTACGTACATTATTATATTAGGTATGTACATTAGTTCAATAGCTTAGCTATTGTGAATTGAGTTGCTATAAATATTTGTGTGGGGCTGGGGTTGTGGCTCAGTGGTAGAATGATTGCCAAGCATGTGTGAAGCACTGGATTTGATTCTCAGCACTGCATATAAATAAATAAATTAAATAAAGGTCCATCAGAAACTGAAATAGTAATAATAATAATAATAATAATAATAATAATAATAATAATAGTGCCTCAGTGTAATTAGCTGATTTTAGGGCCTTTGGATATATACAAAGGAGTGGGACACCTGGGTCAAATAGTGGTCTCATTCCAAGTTTCCTGAGGAATCTCCATACTGCTTTCCATAGTGGTTTCGCCAATTTGCAGTCCCACAAGCAATGTATAAGTGTATGTTTTCCCCAATAATCTTACCAATATTTATTGTTACCTGTATTCTTAATAATGGTCATTGTGACTGGAGTGAGATAAAATCTCAGTGTAGTTTTAATTTGTACTTCTCTAATTGCAAGGGATGTTGAACATTTTTTTCATTTACTTGTTAGTTATTTGTATTTCTCCTTCTGTGAAGTGTCTTTTAAGTGCCTTTGCTTATTTATTGATTGGGATATTTGTGTGTGTATGTGTGCGTGTGTGTGTGTTTGGTTTCTCTTGTTGTTTTTGAGTTCTTTATATATTTTTTATTCTGGAAATTAATGCTCTATCTGAGGTAGAGTGGCAAAGAATCTCTCCCCTTCCATAGGCTTTCTCTTCATGCTCTTGAATGTTTTCTTTGAAAAAGCTATTCAGTTTTATGTCATCCATTTATCGATTATTGATTTTATTTCTTGGCTTTAGGCATCTTAATAAAGAAGTCAGTTTCTGAGCTAATACATTGAAGCATTGAGCCTACCTTTTCTTCTAGTATGTATAGTGTTTCTGATATACCTAGGTCCTTGATCCACATTGAGTTGATTTTTTTGCAGGGTGAGAGAGAGAAAAGGGTAATTTTACTACATATGAATTTCTAGGTCTCCCAGCATGATTTGTTGAAGAGGGTGTCTTTTCTCCAGTGTATATTATTGGTGCCCTTGTCTAGTATGTATTTTTGAAGATTTGTCTCTGTGTCTTCTGTTCCATTCATCCTTTTGCCTATTTTTGGTGCCAATGCCATGCTGTTTTTATTAACTATATCTCTGTAGTATAATTTTAGGTCTAGTGTTGTGATGCCACCTGCTTCACTTTTCTTGCTGAGACTCTTTTTGGCTCTTCTGGGCCTCTTGCTTTACCAAATAAATTTTGTGAATATTTTTTTCTGATTTCATGTAGAACATCATTGTAATTTTGATGGGAATTGCATTGAATCTGTCTGTATAGCACTTTTGCTAAGTATGGTTTTTTTGACAATATTAATTATGCCTATCCAAGAATATAGGAAGTCTTTCTATCTTGCAAGATCTTCCCAATGTATTTCCTTAGTCTTCTGTAATTTTCACTGTAGAGTTCTTTCATCTCTTTTCTTAGATTGATCCCAAGAATTTCATTTTTTGAGGATATTGTTAAAGGAATGATATTCCTATTTTTTTTCAGCTGATTCGTCATTGATGTTAATTTTATATCCTATTATATTGCTGAATTTATTTAAAATTTTAAAAGTTTTATGGATAAGGGGTTTGGGTCTTCTAAATATAGGATCATATCATTGACAAACAGAGATAGTTTTAGCTCTTCATTTTCTACTTATATCCTTTTGATTTCATTCTTTTGCCTTTTTCTCTGGCTAGAGATTCAAGGACTATATTGAATAGAAGTGGGGAAAGTAGGTATCCCTATCTTGTTCCTCTTTTTAGATTGAATGTTTTCAATTTTTCTCCATTTGGAATGATGTTGGCCTTGGGTTTAACATATATAGCTTTTAAAATATTGAGTTATGATCCTTTTATTATTTTTGTTTTCTAGTGTTTTAATTTTTATTTCATCTTCAAACCTAAAGCTTAATTTTGCTAGAGATAGTATTCATGGCAGACATCCATTTTTGTTTGTTTGTTTGTTTGCTTTCAGAACTTCTTATATATTTTTCCAAGTCCTCCTAGCTTTTAGGGTCTGGATTGAAAAATTAGCTGAGATCTGGATTGGTTTGCATCTAAATGTGATCAGTCTTTTTTTCCCTCTTCTAGCTGCTTTTAAAATTTTATTCTTATTCTGTTTGTTACGTATTGTCATAATAATATGCTTAGTAGTGTGTCTTTTTAAATTATATACATTTGGAGTCCTGTATGCTTCCTGTATTGGATTTTTCATTTCATTCTTGAGATTTAGAAAATTTTTGTTATTATTTCATTAAAAAGATTATGCATTTTATCTTCCACTTTGTCTATCCATATGAATGTTATCTTTGGCCTTTTAATGATATCTCATATTTCTTGAAAATTATATTTGTGGTCTCTTAACATTTTTTCTCTATGATCACCTTTATTTTAAAGATTACATACTTCATCTTTGTTGCCTGAAAATCTATATTCCAAGTGGTCTAGTCTATTGGTGATGCTTTCCATTGAATTTTTAATTTGTTTTATTGATTCCTTAATTTCAGTAATTTCGGACTGATTTTTCTTTAGAATTTCTACTTCTGTATTTAAGAGATCTTTCACTTCTTGTATCTTGTCTGTGATTTCACTCCTTACATTACCTTTTATATCATAAATCAGTTTAACAATCAACTTTCTAAATTCCTGCTCTGACATTCCTCTACTGAGAGTGGATTCTGCTATTGAGCCATTCTGGTTTATTTGAGATAGTTTATTCCCTTGCTTTTTAAAATTATTCATGTCTATTCATCTATCTGAATAAATCTGAAGCAGCAGAGCTGTTATTTTATGTGCTTTTGATGGTCCTGTTAATTTCCTTTGCCTCACAGATTGGGGGAAGCCCAATAAATGCAACCAACTATGCATGCAATATATAGCACTAAATTAAGTACTTAATTCCTAGATGAACATTTACAAAGTTATATGACACAATAAACAACAAAGGTAGGCTCATAAGTTTCTATAAATAAAGATAATAAGTAATCATGAAGTATATCTGGCTTAAAATCAAACAATAGGTATTTTCTATGACTTCTGTTTTGTTAATTGTTGCTATAGTGTTAGTAGTGGGGTCCAGCATTTTATAAATCAATTAGTGTTAGGAGAAGTTAAGGATAGAGTTCATTGAGACTAGCAAACAATACAATCAGGATGGCTAAAGGTAAACCCACAAAACAAAAGGGCAAAATGTCTGCTTATGCCTTCTTTGTGCAACATTCAGAGAAGAACATATGGAAAAATTGAAGAAGTTTCTGTCAATTTTGCAGAATTTTCCAAGAAGTCTCTGAGAGTAGAAGTAAAGATCTGGGAAGACAATATCTAAATTTGATGAATGACAAAGACAGATAAAGTATGCTATGATTGGAAATAAATGATTATGGACCAGCTAAGAGAAGTAAGAAGAAAAAGGACCCTAATTCCTCCAAAAGATTACCATCTGTACTCTTCCTGTTTTGTTCAGAATTCTGCCCCAAGATTAAGTCCACAAATCCTGGTATCTCTATTGGAGATGTGACAAAAAAGCTGGGTGAGATGTGGTATAATTTAAGTGACAGTGAAAAGCAGCCATACATCACTGCCATGAGAAGTGTTTTAATTTTTTTTTCAGTTAAATACAATAGATTTTAAACTTTGTTTTTCAACAAAGTATAGAACTCTTCATTGTCAGCGAAGGGCCACCACATCAATGAGAGCTCAAGAACCTTCTGTACTTACATACAATTTGTAATGTTATGTTATTTTTTGTATGTTTAGAAAGATTAAATGTTTCTGAAGTTAAATAAGCAAAATTACATCAAAAAATAAAGAGAGAGTTCATTAAGTGGAAAGAAGAGGAGAAGGGGTTAGAAAGGGTTTATGGATTTAAGAGGTGAATAGGGTAAATGTGGAGGCAACATAGGATGTACTGTTTATGAATGGGGAGGAGAAAAATGTAAGAAAAAAAATTAAAGGAAGAGGGAAAGTGAAAACAGTGGAGTTTGGCTGTTAGCAAAAGAGAGACATAGAAACAAAGGGAAAGAGATGCACTTTTACACTCTTTTTTTGACCTTGTGTACTAATTTGGCCAACTCCCACCAGGAGCTCAGCTCCAATACTTTTCCTCATCCTTGTCTGATACAACCCAAATTTTCCAGTCTTCAAGGATCTCTGTCTAATATTGAACATCAGTGGACAGCTTTTTTCATTCACCTCACAGATAAGCAGTTCACTCACTCTTTGAGTCATCTGTCACAGAGTTGTGAGAAACTCTGCTTCCAGTTAATCCACCCTCTTGTCTCCTTCTCCTACAGGAGGCATTTCATGAATCAAATAAAGTGAGAACTTTTAAAATACTAAAAAAAAAAAAAACAAAAAACGAGATATTAAGCTTTTTTTCCATGAACTTCTAGATAGACTGTAAGAATTTTATTAGTGTTTTTCAATCATTGACTATTGTTAGAACATTAATAAAATGTACATACATGATTACTGTATTTTTTCCTCACCAGCATTAGATGATATAAATGTAAATTTGTATTTTAAACATAAAATGTTACAGCCAGAAACTCTCTGTGATATTCAATTTAATTTAAGACAGATAGGCGAGGCTGGATTGAAGAAAGAACAAATTACCTAAATTTCAAATGAAATTAAATGTAATAAAAGAATTTTACTTCCATTTATACTTAAGAATTTTTGTTTTATACTAATGAGAAATGTCTTGATTTAATTAAAGTCAACTTTTTATCTACATTTGACTAAGTTTTTATTGCCAGATTCCTTTCTTTGTTTAAAAACAATAAGAAGATGCCTTTTCTTATTAATAGTACATGAATAATTCAGAATTTCCTATTTTATTTTTAAGGTCCCATTATACCAACTATTTTTTTTTATTTTCTGTATTGTTGCATTTTATTACTGAAAGCAAAATTAAAATGAAAATCTCTTCTATAAAAAAGCAGAAAAAAAACTTTGTTTTGACGAAATGAAAAATAAAAAGTAGTCAAGATTAAAAAAGAGAACTTATACAAAGTTTGGGAATATAAAAATTTATAAAATGAACAATACAGGTAGGAAAATTTAAATATACCTAACTCAAAATTTAGGAAAAGAAAGTTTTTGGTAAGATTAGACATAGCAGAGTACAAAATTGATGAAATAAAATATACAAACTAGAAAACATTTATAATTGTATACATTTTAACAGTTTGTAATAAATTTAAATTCATAAGGTATGACTTACTACATAGAAAATTTAATTTTCTTTCTAATGGATTGATTTAAAAATTTTATTTGAAAATGAAAAAATTCATACAAATATAAAGTAAGAAAATAAAAAAAAGAGAGTAAAAAGAACTTGTAAAAGTAAGTAAAAGCACTCTGTCATATGTTTAAATATAGTCCCATAAGATAAAAGCAAAGACAATGAAGTGAAACAACAATCCTGTGAAAATCTATTTCTCACCTATTTAGAAATCACTAACGGAATAAATACCTTTTTCCTAAACATAGTCAATTTTTTATATAGAAAGTATTCATCATGTTGAGATAATATATATAAGCCTACATACATTATGTATGTAAGCATTATTCAATCTACTTCATTTTTATACTTAGTTTTATTAACAAAAAAGGATAATTTAGTATTTTAAAACAATGAACAATGAATCAAAATTGATGTTTTTTAGCTGATAGTGGGAAACTGATGTGACTCCATTTTTGAGAAACCAGCCTCTACCTCAGAGCAAAGCCTGTCCAAGGAAGGGGACATGGCCCTTGTCCTTGGAAAAACCCACAGAGCACTCCTAGTCACATATCCATCCTGCTGAGTTGTTGGTCTGCAAATAACAGGAGAGATCTGTGGCACCAGGTGTCCCTGACTCCGTCAGGCCAGGTGAGCACCCATAGCAAACCACTAGCAACCACCAATCAGCATGAGATAGGGAAAATACCTGGGATGCCAGATGAACCCCCCAGTAGTTTATGGTGGTTGATAACACGTTAAGAAACCATGTAGTTCAGCATATACCCCCTTGTGGCTTAAACCAATCAGTTCAAAGGAATCCCCCTCTTGTACTAGCCAATCACCCTTATCCAACTTGTTCCCGCCAGTGAATATGCTAATCATGTTTTAGAGTTGTTTTATGATTTTCCCACGGTGTGTGATGATTTGCTAAGAGATGCTATGATGTATGTACAGTCCCTGCCTTCCCCAAAGAGTGTATAAAACTGCTGCAAACCCTGGGCTCAGAGCCTCTCAGCATCACCAGTTGCTGTGTGCCCAGAGGACCCAGTTAGCTTGCAATAAAAGCCTCTTTGCTGCTTACATCGATCTTGGTCTCTGGTGGTCTTTTGGGGGTCCTGAACTCGAGCTTATCAATAGTTATTAATGATATCTGACATAATACAGATGGTCAATCAATATAGAATAAAAAATTTCATAGACTGATTAATATGTAAATCAAGATGCCAAATATCAAAGGACTGCCACTCAGAGTGCTTAACATGATATACAAATATGTGAGACTCACACATACACACATATACACACACACATAGACTCTAGAAAATAAAAGTGATACTTAAAGAATAAGATTCTACAGCCCCAAAATACTGAGATGATGCAAGAAAATTTAGACATGAAATAATTGGGTGATGAGAATCTTAACCTAATCAGTACAACAATCCACCATTATGGGTTCACATAAATTAAATAATTAGGGTATAATTATAAAAGACAGCAGAGCCACTAAAGAAATGCTAAAGACTTTGCCCAGTGAAAATAGGAAAGATGGATTAAAGGAATCTCAGGAATTGGCACCCAGTTCATGTTCAAGGGTGAAAAAGTAAAATTTTCTTTGATCAGAGAGCAGTGGGGAACCCTGCTTGCACAGGTGATCTAGGAAGTTCTTTTACCATGTTTAGCTACCCAGGCCCTCAGAGGCTGCTGCAGCCATGTTCCCTGGTCAGTAGGCTGCTGTTTGAGATGATGGGATCAACCTTATGCTGCTAGTTTTGCAGGAATAAAGGATGCTCTTGTGAGGGGTCATGGAGTCTTCCACTTATTTAAGAAAGTGTTTTTCAAAGAAAAGCCTAGTGGTCTGTGTAAAGTGCAGCAGGGTCAGAGGACCTGCAGGCTGCTCCTGAAAGGGTGATGAATAGAGATGAGAAAAGGAAGCTGAAACTGCAGTAGAGACCCCAGCTATTAAGAAATATCAGTATCATGGAAAGTCTGCTGAGGGAAGCTACAGGAATCAGAGTCAAGCCAAGAGAGAGGCCATATAGGCTGGAAACAGCAAGGTCATAGGGGTAGAGCTACACAAACCCTTTGGGGTGCACAACACAATGCTATGTGTTACATATGCTGGAAATGGAGCTACAGAACTTGTTTGGCCAGCTGGATTTCAGTCTTGCTTTGGTCTCAACCCTTATTTCTATGTCCCTATTTGTCCATTTTAGAATGGAAATGTTTACTCTGTGCCTTTATATATTGGATTTGTGTATTTGCTTTTGATTTTTATAGGAGCTCATGCTCAGAGTTTGCCTGGAGTCTCAGAAGAGACTTTAGACTCATAGTTTTGGGCAATGCTTGAGCTGTTAAGACTGTGGGGACCCTTGGAAATGGACTAAATATATTTTGCATTGTGAGATGGGAATTAAATTTTGGGGACCGGGCAGAGTGTTATGGTTTATATATGATGTATCCAACAAGAGATTATTTGTGAGACAATGCAAGAAAATTTAGACATGAAATGATTGGGTGATGAGAATCTTAACTTAATCAGTACAACAATCCACCATTATGGGTTAACTGGGTGATAACTGTAGGCAGGTAGAGGAGGTTTGTAGGCAGCTACAGGAGGTTTGTCATTGGAGGTGTGCCCTTGGAGGTTATATTTTGCCCTATTGAGTGGAGATCTCCCTCACCCCCACTTCTGCTTCCTGTTGTGATGTCTTGAGCCACTGTCCTCCACTACAGTCTTCAGCCATGATGTTTTGCCTCACCTGGAGCCCTGAGTAATGGGGTTGGCCATCTAGGCTGAGACCTCGTAAATTATGAGCTCCCAAATAAACTTTTACTTCTCTAATCGTTCTTGTAAGGTATTTTTGGTCACAGTGGAAGAAAAGGTTACTAAAACACTCAGGATTCAAGATATGGACAGAAGTGAAACTTGTTTTTTCTTTGATACTGGTGCCTCACATGAATGCTTGAAGAGGGCAATAAAATGTGTGAAACCTGCCATAGACATTCCACCAAAGGTAGTTTCTTACCCTGCGCTTTAAGTAACAATTCTGAAGCAACACCTGAGATCCAGACAGCTATCAGAAATTGTCATTTGCCTGACCCAAAGATTTATTTATGTAATCTGGCCAGATTAAATGCCACACAAGAGTTCTAAAAGTTCCAATCAGATCTAGGTCCTAAGGGCTGGATTTTTCTATTTAGAATTCTACATAAGCTCTGCTGAGTGTAGTGTTATTTATTTTTTCTGTTTGGACAAAACTCTAATAGAAATTTACATTCTATACTCCCTATTACAAGCAATTAGAGCACCTGAGAGCCAATTCAACAGGCAGTTTGGTAAGCAACACAAAAGAAGTAGTAAACCAAAAAAAAAAAAAAAGGTTAAGCATAATGAAGAGTTTGTTTATTAAAGAAAAACAAGACTGATAAATTTTTAACTAAACTTACAAAAAGAAAAAGGAAAAGAAAAAAAAGACCCAAATTAATTAAATAAGAGATGAAAAATAGATGCCACAACAGCAATCACAGAAATGAGGAGATCATTAGGGACTGTATGGAAAATTTATACTCCCCTCCAATTTTTTAAATAAATAAAATGGATAAATTTCTAGGCACATACCAGTAAGAAACACTGACATGGAAGTGTTGATAAAAAGTGCAAGAATTACAATTAGGAATCAATAAATGGGATGGATTCAAACTAAAAAGCCTTTCCTCAGCAAAAGAAAAAATCAGTAAAGCAAATACAGAGCCTACAGAATGGAACCAAATTTTTACCACACACACATCAAATAGAGCATTAATCTCTAGAATATATGCAGAACTCAAAAATATTAACACACACACACACACACAAAATAACACAATCAATAAAGGGCCAAGGAACTAAACAAATCTGAACAGATGCTTCAAAGAAGATGGGTATACAATAAATCAACAAATATATGAAAAAATGTTCAACAACTCTAGCAATTAAAGAAATGCAAATAAAAACTACTCCAAGATTTCATCTCATTCAAGTCAGAATGGCAGTTATTAAGAATACAAACAACAATAAGTGTTGGCGAGGATGTAGGGAAAAAGGCACAATCATGATTGCTGGTGGGACTGCAAATTGGTGCAGCAAATAGGGAAAGCATTATGGAGATGCCTTAGAGAACCAGCAATGAAACCATCATTTGACCCAGTTATCTCACTCCTCAGTCTATACCCAAAGGACTTAAAATCAGCATACTACAAGGATGCAGCCACATCAAATTTATAGCATCAGAATTTATAATAGCTAAACTGTAGAACCCACCTAGATGCCCTTCAGTAGATGAACGGATATAGAAAACGTGGTGTATATATACACAATGGAATATTACTCAACATTAAAAGAGAATAAAATCATGAAATTTGCAGGTAAATGGATGGAGTTGGAGAATATCATACTAAGTGAACTAAGCCAATCCCCTAAAACCAAAGACCAAAGGTTTTCACTGATATATAGGGATGCTGATTCATAATGGGAATGGGAGGCACATGGGAGAAATAGAAGAACTCTAGATAGGGCAAAGGGGAGGGAGGTAAAGGGAGGAAACATGGGAGTAGGAAAGGCAGTGGAATGAGATGGACATAATTACTCGTTGTACGTGTATGAAGACATGCATGGTGTGACTCTACATTGTGTATGACAAGAGATATGAAAAATTGTGCTATATATGTGTCATATGAATTGAAATGCATTCTGCTGTCACATATAACAAGTTAGAATAAATTTTAAAAATGTGGGAATTCAAGTTATGAAACAGAATTTGGGAATAAAGTCTTTCTGAGATGAAAATCTGTTGGTTGCAGGGGCAAATATTATCCTTGAATCTAATAAGAATCTTAAAAATAAAAATTATTCAAAGTCTCATATTTTTATCTTTTTTAGGCATTGTTGTGAAATCTTAAGTTTTAAATTTCCTTCTTTGTTTGGTACAAAATTTTTCTGCAATCCCCAAGTAATGTTCATATAAGGAATCCTTGATCCTTGCTATTCTAGTTTGTGTGAATAAATCCAGTGAGTTTTTTACATTAAAAAAATATTTCCAACACAGGACCATATTAATTCTTAGCTATACTCTCAGTCTCTAACAGAATAAGTAATATCAATGTTCCTCCAATCATTACATTAAATAGAAAGTGAGGAGAACATTCCCAATCTCATTCTACACAGCCAGTGTCACTTTGGAACCAAAATCAGAAAAGGACACATCAAGAAAGAAAAACTACAAACCAATAAAGTTGATAAACATCCTTCATAAAATATTAGTGAATCATACTCAACAATATATTCAAAAGATTGGTTTCATTCCAGTGATACTGGCTGGTTCAACATAGGCAAATTAATAAGAGTAAATCACCACATTAATAGACTTAACAACAGAAGTGGCATAATCATCTCAATGTGATCAAAGCCTTCAACAAAATTTAAAACCCATTCATGGGCTGGGGTTGTGGCTCTGCGGTAGAATGCTTGTCTAGCACATGTGAGGCTCTGGGTTCAATCCTCCCACCACATAAAAATAAATAAATAAAATAAAGGTATTGTGTCCAACTACAAAAATTATAATTTTTTAAAAAAAATAAATAAAACCCATTCACAATAAAATAAATAAATAAATAAATAAATAAGGATACAACAAACTTAAATCAATATCACATGACAAACCCAAAGACAACACCATACTTAATCAGGAAAAAACAGGTTGAATGATTGGGTTTTGAGGTTCTTAACATAAGCAGTGCATTAATCCCCTTAGAGGGAATAACTGGGTGATAATTTTAGACGGGTAGAGTGTGGCTGGAGGAGGTGCATCATGGGAAGCAATTTTGAGGGCTTATATTTTGCCTATGGTGATGGGAGCTCTCTCTCTCTCTCTCTCTCACTCTCTCTCTCCTTGCAATGTCCTGAGCCACTTTCCTCCACCACAGTCTTTTGCCTTGATGAATTTGCTTTATTTAGGGCTCAGAACAATGAAGCTGATCATCAATAGATTGAGACCTCTGAAATTGTGAACCCCCAAATAAACTTTTCTTCTTAAAATTGTTCATCACATCTTTTGGGCACAGTGACAATAAAGTTGACAAAAATAATAGGGATAAATGCATACTCACATTTATAGCAGCATATTTCATAAGAGGTAAATTATGGAGCCAGCTTTGCTGTCTGTCAATACACTTATACATATATCTTGATGTCTGTCAATAGATGAATGGATAAGGAAAATGTTACGCATACATTTATATATGTATAAATAATATCTATACATACATATGTATATATATACATACACACAAACTATGTATACACATGTACACACATACAAACAAACAATGAAGTTTTATTTAGTCACAAAGAAAAATGAAATTATGTCATTTGGAGAAAAATGGATGGAAATAAGAGCATTATGTTAAATGAAATAAACCAGACTCGGAAAATCAATGGTTGTATGTTTTCTCTCAATGTGGAAGCTGTGGAGGGACAAAAAAGTAAAAGCCAAAAGAAAACAAAGCAAAAAACTGGGAAGATCTTATGAACATAGAAGGGAGACAAGTAGAAAAAAATAACAGGACCACGAAGAGGAATGAAAGGAAGCTAACAAGTACTGGAGAACAAAACTGACCAAATTAGTGACATATTTTTATGCATAATATGTAATAATGAATCCCACTATTTTGCATAATTCACCAATAAATATATTTTGAAAGAAATTTCATTCAGTATCCATTTATCACTTGACTCAATATTCCATCTCTAGATTATTTATCTAATAAAAATGGAAACAAATTTACTAAAAAACTTACACTCATAAAAGTTTTATTCATAACAGCTGAAAATAGATCAAAAACCAACCCATTTGCATTAGGTGGTACATGGAAACACACACTGAATTATTTACCTATAACTACATACTACATAGTAATGCAACAAAAAGGATAAATCTCAAGTGGGTTTTATTTGTGGGGATAAGTGCATGGCATACTTTAAGGGCTTCTGAGTGGCAAACCACTCCCACAAGCTAGGCACCTAAGCGAGGCACTTAAGCTAGGCACGTGAGTGGCAAACTGCTTATACAGTAGAAATAGCCCTGGGGATGAGGCCATTTGTTGCAGTCCCTGTGCTTGCTCCACGGCCCACTCCTTGATTGGTTGCTGCAAGGACAGTTGGCCAGAAATTGTATTGGTGGCTGCCTATAATCTGTTTATCTACTGCCTGAGTATATATACATGCTAACTGCCCAATAAAATCAGACCTGCTTCCTGCTTGGTCTCTGGAGGTCTTGAGTAGTGACTCTACAGCCATGCTCTCCTCTACCCTGTTCAAAGGACCTCTTCGCTGAAGGAGAGAGAGTCAATGCATTTATTGTTAAAATGACCTAAATTAGATAACTAAAATAGTCAAATGATTGTAAGAAAAGTCAGGTAGAATGCTGTTGGTTATAAAGATCATAGAATATTTTTCTCCTTTTTGAAAGTGTCATGAAGGAAATTTTTACAATATAGGAAATGTTCTAAATTTACTTTTGTTTATGTTTACATTTTCAAGTCATAAAGTTGTATACTACAGTTTGATTTGTTTTATTATATGTAAGAATACCTCAATAAAGCTCATGAATATATATTGTGTTAATACTGAAAAATATATTTTAGCAAAGCAAAGTATTACAGGAAAAACCATAATCATCATACTAATGAAACCAATGGAAATTAGAGGGAAATAAATTTTCTGAGTGCCTACACTGTGTCAGGCATCAAAATGCATTGTTTTTATACATTTCCAAGGAAGATGTTATCTTATAATAAATGCAAAGAACAATATCAGTTAATTTATGCAATTTAGTTTTGTTACATTATAATAAGGAAATATACACTAGAAAATAGTTGCATTTCAGCAGGTAAATATCCAGAGACCCCAAACTTTTTATTTCTTTTTTTCCAAGGCTCATTATAATAGTTAATAATTAGGAGTAAAAACTAAAAAGCTTTTTTTTTGCCTGGGCATCCATTCAATGGTCTGTAAAATGAATCAAAATAATGTGTATTTGTAATAATAATACAGATATTCTGTTGTATACCATAGCTATCTTTAATAAGTATTTTGTAATGGTTTTTTGTTGTCCTAACAAAATCATTTATAAGTCATTTTGTTTTCCTACCTCAAAGCTAACTTTGAGATTTTTTTTATAAAGAAAGGAGTGAACAATCATCAGGTGGGATAATCCTTTCCTGTTCCTCCTTTTGGAGGGCAGATAAAACATGATAATTGGAGTTCACATGATATGTGATTAGCTTCCCTGCATAATCAGGACTGTAGCACCCTGATTGCTCCTATCTAATTCTTCCTGGCGATCTGAAAGTTAAAAAAAAAGGAAGGAGCAACATATATGAAATACTTAGCCACTTTAGCAGCTTAATAAACATGACAATTCTTAAGATAGTACCCTTTTATTTCTTCAGAAGTCATATGACTCCCTACATTGGAAATGTTTTTACATGTTAAATAAAATATTCTTTAAATAGTTTCAGTTTTGAAGTGATTTTTAAAATCAATTTCCATGTTTATATTTTATATGACACTATTTGACCTGGAGCAAAGTTAAAATATTTCACAATATATAAACCATCTGGAAAGAGTTAATAGTGAGTGAAATGATTGTAAATTAGTAGATGCTTTTGAAGTGATAAACTCTTTTGTTGCAGGATAACATTCAATATAATTTTGCCTTATTGATTTTTTTGTTGAAATATTTTCAGGTTGTATATGTATTTAATTTACATGAAAAGTAATATGATTATTTTAAAAATGGTCAAATGAATGTTTATTATCTTCATTTGAATTAAAGTCTTAAATTAAAATTATAGCCTTGTTTCTTTAATATTTAATGGAGATTCTCACAAAATTTATTGTTTTCCAGCTTCCATTTACTATACAATTCACTGATAATTAAAAATGCATTATCAGCATTAAAGTTGTACTTTGTGTGTAGTTCAAGGAGAGGGATAACTGGGTCAAATGGTGGTTCCATTCCCAGATTTCCAAAGAATCTCCATACTGCTTTCCATATTGACTGCACCAATTTGCAGTCCCACCAGCAATGTATGAGTGTACCTTTTCCCCTGCATCCTCCACAACACTTATTGTTGTTTGTCTTCATAATAGCTGCCAGTCTGACTGTAGTGAGATGATATCTTAGAGTAGTTTTGATTTCAATTTCTCTAGTTGCTAGAGATGCTGAGCGTTTTTGCATATATTTGTTGATTGCTTGTATATCATCTCTGAGAAGTGTCTGTTCAGGTCCTTGGCCCATTTGTTGATTGGGTTATTTATTTATTTATTTATTTATTTATTTTGGTGCTTAGCTTTTTGAGTTCTTTATATACTCTAGAGATTAGTGCTCTATCTGACATGTGAGGGGTAAAAATTTGCTCACAGGATGTAGGCTCTCTGTTCAACTCACAGATTGTTTATTTTGCTGAGAAGAAACTTTTTACTTTGATTCCATCCCATTTGCTCAGCAATAAAAAATGAATAAAATCGTGGCATTTGTAGGTAAATGTATGGCATTGGAGAAGTTGATGCTAAATGAAGTTAGCCAATCCCCCAAAACCAAATGCCAAATGTTTTCTCTGATATAAAGAGGCTGACTGGGATAGGGAGGGGGAGCATGAGAGGAATAGATGAATTCTAGATAGGGAAGAGGGGTAGGAGGCAAGGATGGTGGAATGTGATAGACATCATTATCCAAACTACATGTGTGAAGACTTGAATTGAGTGTCAATATACTTTATATACAAACAGAGATATGAAAAATTGTGATATATATGTATAATAAGAATTGTAAGGCATTCTGCAATCTTTTTTATCAATAAAATAAAATAAAGTTATTAAAAAATTCCACTTGAACTTTTACTTATTTTTTTGTGTACAGATATATTTGGGAGTTTGAACATTTATAAAAATTATAGCCTTGCATATTAATTTGAACATATGTCCAATGTTACTGAAATTCTGACAAATTTATTTATACGTATATTTAATTTAAAAAAATTTTTCTTGTTTCAGTTTGGTTAAATTGTTTTTCCTGAATTTCATTTTTCAACTTCATTGCACAAATAACATCGCTTATTTCACTCTTATCATCACTCAGAGAAATGGCAGCTCTATGGATCTCTAAGTCATTGCAATGGTGGGCAGAGCCAGAAAGAACTTTTTTTTTTTTTTTTTTTGGAATTTTTATTGTGGGATTTTGTTTNAAGTGAATTCAAAATGGATCAAGGAGCTTGATATCAAATCAGAGACGCGCCGTCTGATAGAAGAAAAAGTTGGCTACGATCTACAGAAAGAACTTTAAATAACCAGTAATTATTTTATCCAGAATCTGTCAATCAGAAACAGAAATTACATATCCAAATAACAAGTGGAAATTACCCTGTTTCTCCCATTGTTTATTTCTATTCACATTTTCTCTTTCTCTTTTTTTTCTTCTCCAAACACTTCATACTGAATATTAAGTTGTTATGTAATTTTAAGAACTTTTACCATATGCCATGGAAATTATTTTTCTTTTATACTATTCTATTGTTTATTCCATAGTGAGTTTTTAACCACTTACAAAAATATGAAAATTAACATATTAGCACATTCTATAAAAAATTCTGAATTGGAAAGCTGTCAGTGTTTTTATGCCTTTTTTTAAGATAATGAAAAAGAAATAATAAAACAAAGTGAATAATTATATGATTAACAATATTTGTAATATGTTTTAAAAGAGCATCAACTAAAAGAAAACAACATCCTCTTCTCCTATTCTGGGCTAAATCTTGAAATGTTTTTCCCCACTGTGAATCTTTACGAATAGGATTTTCTGCAGTAGATAACTACTTTGACCACATTTATATTTTTATTCAAATAATATTTATTTGGGATATTTTCTTAGTGTCACCCTTCATTATTTTATATTGATTCAGACTTTATATACATTATAGTTTGCCTCAGTGCAATAATTGTTTGATTTGATAAATGAAGATGTCCAAATTCAGATCCCTTTGATAGACACTGGCATAAAGTAGTCCAAAAGATTTTGATCCATGGAAAAATTGGGAATATACATATTGTGTTGTCATTAAATGAGTTTGTGTATTTCTATGAGTGTGGGAATATTTTTTTTCATAAAAGAGCATTGAGGCTGCAGATATAAAATAATACATCTTTGTGTATGAATTTTAGCAAAGAATATTCTCACAATAAGGCAATTACATATAGTAATAAAATGTGACATACAGTGTTTTTAACATGAATCGATGCTAACTATATAATAGTTTTCTATAGTTTTTCTTATAAATTTTATCATGTAACAAATCCTCCATATAATTTATTAAGCAGTGTTTTGCAATATTTATGTCTGGTGTATTTTTATCCTTTTTTACTGTTACTAGTTATTGAACTTCACACAATAATATTCACTAAGAATTACATCTGTGAATGTTGATAGTAATTCTTATTGTAGGCAGTTGTGAGGAGACAGAAAATAAAAGTAGTCATCAGCTATACTGTCTTGGCCATATTTCTATATTTTTAGTGACATAACAATATTTGCTCACATGAATCATGGCAAATTACACTCCTTGAATGTCACAGTTACACTTTTTATGTGAATTACTGAGCTGTTAGAGCATGTAAGGAATTAAATGTCACACGAAATCAACAAAAGTGCTTAATGGCATGAAACAAACCTAACTGAGGATAAGATAATTCCTCATGTTAGTGAGCCATTTTCAATGAATAAAATTGAAATTTATATTTCCAGAAGAAAATTGATAGTTTAGTAAGATAGGTTAAAGAATCTTATTATTTATCAAGTAATCCTTGTATTTCAAAGTTGATGTATAACTGTTTGACTTATTAGAGCAATTCAACCTATTTAAAAATATTTTTTATTTAATTTCAAGGAACTAAATTAAATTATATAATTTGAATTAGTTCTATTTTTGAATTTTAAGCATTTAATGTTTTTAAAACAATTTAATTATTTATTGTGCTTTAATTAAAAAATAAAATTATGTCATGTATGGTGTAATATGGAGTTTCTTTATCAAATGTTAATATGAAAATAGCTTGCAATCCACATAAAATTATTTATACATGATGAATTACTTTGATTTACATCTTCAAAAACACGATGCTTATTCAAGGAAGCATTCAACGTGTTCAGCTAGATTATTGAAGTTTGAAAATGACTCAATAAATGCACTGAAGATAAGAACTGTTAGAAATGACCAATTCTAACAAATACATTATGCATATATTTGGAGAGTCTTAGTTCATCACTAACGGTCAACCTGAAGCTGGCTGGTCTCAATTATTTGCCATATGTATTTATGCAAGTGATAGCTAATCAATGGCAGTTAGCTTCATCAGAAGAACAGGTAAGAATGAGAGAGAGAATAATCATAATGAAGTACACAATATTTATAACCTAGTCTCAGAAAAAACATCTCACTACCTTTGCTTTATTCTGATTGTTAGAAGAAAATGATTTGGACCCAGCACACAAGATGAGAAACGGATTATCCCAAGGAATGGATGCCATATTCCAAGACTAAATTTATTTTAGGTAGGTTTATAGAAAGTCTACTTTATTGATCAATTTTAAATACCTGAATTAATTTAAAGTATGTAGAACCAGTCAAAAAATTAGAAATATTCTGTATAAATTTATCAAATCTTGGTTAAAATAACCAGAATAAAACAAAATTGTCATAGCCATTGGATTATGCTGGGAATTGTACCAACAACAAAAGTAGAAACAAAGACTTTTAGAAATTAAATGAGAATAGTAATAATTTAAATATTAAAAACATACATTATTAAATAATAGGATAGATTTGGCTAGGTCACAAAATACAATTATGCTGAATTGTTCACGATATCACAGAAAACTTAAAGGAAAATTAGTTTATAAGGCTACTGTACATACTGTATAGAATGTAAGAGGTTATTGGTATCAAAGTACAATCAAATCTGAAAAATCTTTATGTAAATTCATCAAGATCACTTATTATAAATGCATTTTGACAGTAAAGCTGGTATTAACATAATGGATCAAATATAAATTTAGCACATAAAATAATGAGTTTTATAAACTTTAATTTGCCATTATGATGTGTTACTTACACACTAGATGCTCTCAAGATACCTTTATTGTTATGTGTAAGTTGGAGATATTTCTTGTAAGATAACACGTGTTTGTTGAATATCTAATACAAAATTACAATTCATTCTTTCATGTTTAAAAATATAAAATTAAATTTGTCATTATACAAAATAGCAAATATTATTGTAACATAGAAAAGCTTAGAAATAAAAAATTAAATTAAAAAAAAAAAACCTGAGAGACATTTCCTGGGTCTCTTTAAAGACAACAGTTTAAAGAAAGGAAATAAGAAATTATTAGAAAATATTAGCTACTAAATAGATAAAGTATTTCCTCCATGTGATCAAATTATATGATGTAGTTGGGCACATAGAATGCAACAGCAGTCTTCCTGGGATGAGCACAACATAGGTTGTCTCCCACAACTGCCTTCTCTTCACCTTATCAGCCTATCTTAGCTCCTTTGCTGAGTGTGGACAGGATTTGGAACCTGGCTAATTTTCTAACATTTTTTGAGGGGGGCGGGTCTGTTAAATGTCTTTGTTTTCAAAAAATAAAAAACGACACAGCAACTCTAAAGAATGCTGTCAAAATGAGAAGAATACACAATAAAATAATTTAAACTTCAGTGGTCCTTGTATTACATTTTTCTTCTAAATCAAGTTCTTTTTTATTTGCTTAATCACGTTCAGTTTCTATTCATTTATGCAGACAGAAATGATGGTTCGGCTTCATTATATTACTTATCTGGAAAGCTAATATACATAATAAGAGTTACATCATGTAAAATTTTTATATCATCTTTGCTTTTAGTGCATTGACAACAGTTCCTAATTATAAATTAAATAATCTAATTGTTTTACCTACATTATCATCTACGTAAATGAGCAGTTATGGAAAAATAAGTCCCTATACATCCTGTGTTTACTCAATCCTAAACTTTACTGAATTTTCAAAGCCTTTGTCCAGTAAGAATTTTTATTATGTGTATTGTTTTGTAGCCTTTTAGTAGAGGTTCAACTTCTTCCCTGAGGATCCCGGCTTAGAATTCATTAAATGGGATAATCCTTTTGACATTGTTTTCATATGAAGTGAGCCCAGAGTTCAGAGTGTATTGTAAGGTGTTCAGTGCACTGGCCTTTGGCGAAGATCCTAAATATTCAACAGTTAATTTTTTGACTGTTCCCAAGCTCCTGAATCTGACAAATTCTGTGAACTTTCCAGGTTATTTGTGTCCCTTTACAATATTAATTCTGAGGGTTCAGTTGGAATTAAAATATCAGATGATGTAGAATATTTTCCAAATTATTTTTTGTCCTTCAACTTCTCATTAATGGTACCAACTGTTTGCTGTGGTAAATCTCTTCTCTTTGTCTCTGTTGCCCAAATTGACAGATTTCAATTCCATATCCCTCAGTTAATTTTTAAACCGTCCCTGGCAACAAAGATTTTACCAGCCACCTTGTGTGGGAATAACTTGCTCAAAATTTAAATCCCTTCAGTTTCTGCCTTATTACCCAGCTTGCTTTGTTTCCAGTCCCTTCTGTTCTGAGCTTTGTCTGTTTTCAGGGCCCAGTTTAGAAACCTGCTCATTTATTCCTCCAGGTTTTCCCCTTTTGCCTACTTTGAATCACAGGCTATTCTGCATGGATCAATTTTGTCCTCCATCTGTCCCCATCTGCTTCATGTCTTCCAGAAATCCCTCAAAATTCTGGTTCATCAAAGATACTTGTTCCTGTGTCCCAATGATGCTAAAACTTAAAAAAAATATTTTAAACATCTTTAGAGTGGAGAAGGAAAATATTTGTGATATATCAATAACTTTTAAATAAAAATATAATTTAATTTATTCATCATATTTTTGTTTCTGTCTCGTTTTTGGTTTATTATTTCTTATATTTTTGTCTCTATAACTTCTCCATAATATTTTGTACCAAACATAGCAATGTGAAACCTCAAATATTTGTGTTTGCAATTCTCTTTGATGAAAACCTCTCCAACATTCCCAAATATCAAAACCTATTTCATGAAAAAGGATGTAATTGTCCATTAACATTGACTTTTCTCCATGTCTATGGTTACAATTTTATAAAGAAGTAATATAATTCTTTATCACCATTAACCCTTATACATTAAGCTTTATGAAGTAGATTGTCAACAAACTAAATTCTCACAATAATTTGAATTTTTGAATATTAATACAAGGAAGTGACATCAAAAGCTAATAAAATAGTTTTGCACTATGATTATTTTTACATAATTTGACTGTCTGAAACATTTATGAGCTTTCTATCAAGACATTTCAAGGACTGTATTTTCAATGAAAATTCATTAGGGAAGCAGAAGTTGTAGTAGTGGATTCTATGATAAAATTCTTTCCAGTTTATGTGAGGTCTCACCTAGAGTAATATCAAACAAAGCTCTCACTTTCTTCAGAAACTGTGAACTCTTCACATGCCCACCAGGTATGTGATTGCAATGGACAATACAATTGATGACAAATTGGTATTTCTAAGAATCTTACATTAGCCTATCTTTATCAATACCACTAACAATTTGGTTGTTTTAGTTATTTCTTTATCATTCTACCTATCTCCTGATTACTATAGTCATAATCCCAGAGTAAACTTTAACATTTACATTTGATTTTATGGAGATAACAAAATTGCTATATTTTCACAGTTTAAATATTGTTTATATACAATACTTCAAAATGTACTTAAATAGTTGTAGTAAAATTTGCCAAAGTTTCCACTTCTCTTGTTTAAAACCTTTCGTTGAATTATTTAGATCTCCTATGTTGATAAATAAGGAGATAACCTTATAAATAGTGTTGTCTTGTTTTTCTATTTAATTCAGCAAAGTTATTCCTCTATGAGCCCTTATACTGAGTAATATTTCAGTAGAATTCAAGTAACAAAATTTCTGTTAAGATGAAGCATATTATATTTAGTGTAAATATTAGAAAGATTTAGGTCAGAACAAATTTTGTTCTAATTATAAATAATTAGTATTTTAAAAGCAGAAAATACTAAACATTATGCTTTACACTTGGCTTTTAGTTAAAATTGTCATTGGTTTACTACTTCAGGCTAATCTATTTGTCTAAGTTCACCAAACCTTTGAAAACTGTTGGTATTTTAATAAATTTGGAGAGATAATTGTGGAGGACAATTTGAAAAAAGAAAAACATTCTTAGATATGCATTATAGAATTTATTTTACAGAATTGTTGCATTACTTGCAAAACATTGTTATTCCTTCTTGTATAACAGTTTCAACATAAATAGAGGAGACATAGAAACTTGAAATCAAGACCTCATGATTTATTGATGATTCATTATGATGCTTTACTCAACCTATGTCATATTATATACAAAAAACTGTATCTCCTATAATTATCATTTTTCTCCTAAAAGCAGCATTCATTTATAGTTCTGATTGCAACTTATATAATCATGTACCTATATCAGACTTCAAGGTGATTACAAAATTTTGTCCTTTGGTGTGCCCAGACAGGATGAGATCTGAAAGCATTCAAAGGAGGTATAATTCAGACATCTTTTTTTCTCAATCACCTACCTTCTGACTTATAAACTTAAAGCATAATAGATACTGTATCCAATTTCTTTTCTCTATCACTATTATGTTATTTTGAATTATCTTTAAAGAATATTGCCTATTTATGCATCAACATATGCATAAATATAATCAAGAAATGTTTTCAAGAATATTGGTCTTATCATTTTGCTATATGTGAACTAATGAAAATTACTTAAATTTTCTGATTCTATATAGCATCTTATAAAATAGAAATCAAAAATCTCCCTTTTTAAACAAATGAGGGAAATAATGAGAAAACTCTAACAGTTGTGCCCAGCATTATCAAGTGTACTCAAGAATGTTATCTTCTGGCATTCTATATTCCTATACAACTATACTTCTAGCTTCTTCTCTAGCTAATTTGATGCTTTGAAATCATTTGTATATTATGTTGTAGTATCAAAAAAACCAGTTGTTTAAAATAATAAAAGTTCATTTCTTGCTCACATAATCTCCGTTGTGGTTAGGACAACTCTCTACAGCAGCTGTTTCTTATGTTGCTTTAATATTTCAGGCTGCTTCAGAGTACTACCACATGAACGCTTACTTATGAGATCATAGTAACATGGCAAAAGTTATCTAAAGTACATTTATCTAAAATTAGCATTCATACTTTTGATAGTAAGTTATTAGTTAATAAAGTCATTTGTTTATATCAGACTTTGAGGTGACTAAAAAATACCCTGGTGTGTCCAAATGGCAAAAGAGAAGTAGAAACATTAAAACAGTGATGGTATATACCGTTTTTTTTTTTTTTTGTTTTTTTTTTAAATACAATCATCTACCCACCAACTTAGAAATTGAAAGTAATGTGAGTACTGTATCTTCAGTAATCATCTTGAGAGGAGGAAACTAAAATCAGGCAAGAAAAAAAATGATTTTGGTTTAGATTATTGTGTATACAAGTAGCAGAGATAAGATGACTCATGCAGAACTTCTTTGTGCTTTGTTTTCAATACTCTTTTTATTGCCAAATATTTAAAATAATTGAATACTGTAAAACTAATAACCCAGTGGGTAGCATATACCTATTTGGAGTCCAAAAAGAAGTAGTATTGTGTTAAGATGGTCCAAACTATGTAAAAATTAAAATAGCTGTTGTGGGAAAAAAGAATGGTCACTAGAAAAGTGCAAACCTTGGCCAAAACATCTAACTGAGGGAACTGAAGTTGTAGTAACTAATGTGAAACACATACTTCCTTTTAATCTGTGAGAAGTAAGAGTTTACTTGTCCATCTTTGATTCCTTTCAGATGGACCTCCTGCAATGTCTGTTGCAATGGTTATGGGAAACACTTAAGCAATCAGTCCTGTAGAATGCTAGGGCATCCATGCATGACACAGATCCTGACAGCCAGAACAGTTCAAAACCCTAAGAATTCCAACTCTCTTGTCACTAGAGGAGTGAGACCTCCTTGAATATGAAGCTAAGGGCCTGAGTATGCCTGCATTCAAGTTTCTGTTATGCCATGCTGAAGAGGGCTATCCACCTCTGATCTCATCTTGGAGGCTTTGGTCCTTCCTTGTAAATTCCATTGCCCTAGTGGCTGTTTATCTTTCTTTATACTATCCTAAAATTTAAAAAGAAGTGCTGAGGGCTGGGGTTGTAGCTCAGTGGTAGAATGCATGCCTCACACATATGAGGCACTGGGTTGGATCCTCAGCACCACCTAAAAAGAAATAAATAAAGATTGTATCCATCTACAACTTAAAAAAAGAGAAGTGCTGATTTACACATTGATTATTTATCTTGAGTATGTTAACTTTCCTCAATAATAAGGCATCCTGGGGCCTGTTAAAAGTTCAATCAGGTTATTTCCCTGAATTATATTTGTTTAACACCTTCACAAGATAGAATTCAATGTTATAATAGAGGGAGATTTTCATATACATAAGTGTTAAATTGGAAATGTGAAATTATAATTTATTTCTAACCTGAAACTAAAGATGTTAGGTTTGTATTCCATGACAATTATCAATTTATTGCTTTTCAGATCTAAATTCAGTATATTTCACCTACTTTGTAAAGTGGACATTGGCCTTTTAAAAATTTTCTTTCTGAGCTGCTGTGGAAGTTGCTAAAAAAAAAAAAAAAAAAAAAACATTGCAGGGAAAACGGTTTTACTTCCTTGTTTGAGTGAACTCCCTCATAGGCTCTAGACAAGGTGGTTTTTCTCCAGCATCAAGTGCTCTCGGTTTGTTCAGTGTTTGACTCCAACCAGCCATAGTGGCTAGCAAAAGTAAAGGGCTTAGGAGATTCTACAACTTGAGAGTTTTGTAGAGCCTCAGGCTCCTATAGCACACACATCTTCTTCACTGTCCAGCTCTAGCGTGCATGGAGTATAGAAGCACCCAAGAGTCCGTAGTTTTCCTCCATGTTCCCCTATACAGTTTCAAAGCATGAAATCTACATAAATAAACCCCACTCCATGAACATCTCTCCCAAGAACCATAGGAGGCATATTTCTAGTAAATTTCACATAGAACCTGCCCAGGAAAATCCAGACAACACTGCAACGAGCTAACTGCCACTCAGTAAATCAAAAATCTCTTCTCTGTATAGATCTAGCTCTCAAGTTTCTTCCGTGAATGTTCTAGATTTACTCTAGGGATTGGGCTGCTCTTTATATCTCCTATTCATATTTTTTTTTGCATTTTTTTTCTACTTTTTACTAGTCTATTCTTTAACAAGTCAGTCTTCTATTATGAGTGTCAACCGTTTATATTATACTTTTTCTGTTAAAATTATTGTATGAACTTTCATGACTGGACTCTGAAAGCATTCAGTATATTTGAATACCAATAAATGTCTTATTTTTTCTGTTTAATTTTGTGTGGTAGATTATTTTGCTTATATTGCACTGGAGATGCTAATTGTTTGCTCTCCATTCTCTCTAATTTTTCTTCTTAGCAAACTTTTTACCCTTCTTTAGAATCTCACTAATTGCCTTGGCCACTAGAATTGATGTCTCAGCCACACTGAACTTAGATTGTCATTCCCCAAAATGTATATTTTATTGAAGAAATTCAAGCCCAAAATTTCATGTAGACTCACAGGCCAATCTCTCCATATTTGTCTATTAACTGTGTTTGTGTATCACATGATATATCACATTGTCTTAACCATTGTGTCTATCAGTGAATATTGATAAATTATATTTCAATGAACATGGTACTTCAGATATCTTTATAAGGTAGTAATTTCATCTCTTTGGGATCTATATCCAGTGAAGTGGTTTCTGGATCAAGTGGTAGTTCTATTTTTAGTTTACTGAGAAACCTCCATATTGCTTCCATAATGTGGATACCAATCTACATTCCCACCAACAGTGTACTACGGCTCCCTTTACTCCACACACTTATGAATTTGTTTTCTATTAACTTTTGGACAATGATGATCCATACAATGTTAAGAGATATCTCATAGTGGTTTTAATATGCATGCCCCTTAGATTTGTGATGTTAAGCATTTTTTCTTACACCTGTGGCTTAAAATATATATATTTTATATATATGCATATTAAAACCACTTAAAATATATATATTTTAAGATATATATATATATATATATATATATATATATATCCTTTGGAGGAAGATCTGATCAGGATCTTTGCCAATTTTTAAATTGGGTTGATTTTCTGCTATTGAATTGTAAAGTGCTCTTTATAAATTTTGGATATTAACACATCATCAGATATGTGGTTTGTAATTGTTCCCCCATGGACTCCATCTTATTTTGTTGACTTACATTTTCCTTTGTTGTAACCTTACTAATTTATTTTAATTTTTGCAGACTGAGTTTTTGATGTGATATTCAAAAACTCATTGCAAAGTCATTGTTAAGAGGCTTTTCCCTATGTTCTTTCCTAGTAATTTTATGGTTTCAGATCTTACAATTACATCTTTTATCCATCTTGAGTTTATTCTGTATGTGGTGTCAGATAAGGATTCACTGAATTAGAATGTGAAAATCCAGTTTTTCCAGCACCATTTGTTGAAGAGACAATTTATTCCAAATTATTTGATTATAATTTAGATTTATTTCTCAACTGATGCTTTATTTCTACTGGGACTTATTTTTTGAAATCATTGAATAATATAAACATAAAACATATTTAACATTTTTATGATACTCACTAATTGATTTCTTCTTTAAAAATCTATTAGGAGAAATTTAAAGATATTAGTATATACATGATTTATATAGTTGTGATATATGCAGTCTAATATTGAATGCAAGAATGTTCTAGTACATTTGATTCTATTTATATTGTGGTTACTTTTCACAACTGCTCTATTGTGCAGATTTTTCACAACAATTAATTTAGGAAAAGGTACATAAAAATAAATCTCTATAAATAAATATTACATTAAAAAACTGAAGAATTCAAGAGACAAAAAATTATCTTAATCATATCAACTTTTTCTTAAGCCTTTCTTCATAAGCTAACAATCTTTCCTTATTGTAGCAATAAGAGCACCATACCTCTACTATTTGGAATATAAGAGAATCTTTTTAATGTTTAAGAAAAGGTACTAGTGAGGAAAGGAAACAGAAGAAAAAATAGAAAGAAAGGCTTTTTTATTACTGATAAAGATAATTAATATAAAATAAGAAAAAAATGGAAGTTTGACTTTCAACATGTATGGTTACTGGTTGAGAATTATTTATAACTACTCAGTACTAATCACTACTAAAGTACTGATCAGTACTTTCCTTGGGCTTTGCTATGGTTTGGATTTGTAATGTACCCCAATGGTCTGTATTTCAGCTTGACAATGCAGCTGTGTTTGGGGCTTGTAGGAAGGTGATTGAATCATGAGGGCTTCAACCTCATTAATGTATTAATTCATTGATGGATTCATAATTTGATGGCATTATTGAAATGTAGAATTGGAAAATATAGGAGGTTGGGCCTCATTGGTAAAAGTGAGTTACTAAGGATATGCCCTAGAAGGGTGTATTTTATCCTGACCCCACCTTTCTTTTTTTTATATTAGTTGCTCATTACAATACAATGATCTTGACATATCATACATTTGATTCAAATAGGGTATGAATTCTCATTTTTCCACGTGTACAGGTTGCAGGATCATATTGGTTATATAGCCACGTATATACATACAGCAATACTAGTGTCTACTGTATTCTGAACCCATATTTCTTTCTTTCTCTCATTCTGCTTCTCAGGCATCATGAGGTGAGCATCTTAGCACCACCATTCCATCCTCATCATGCCCAGAAGCAATGGAGTAGGCTGACAATGAAGTCAAACCATAAGCCAAAATAAATCTTCTCCTACTTATAATGGATTATCTCAATTATTTTGTCACAATGACAAAAAGATTACCAACATAGGCTATGCCCAATATGTAGATATTTCCACAGGTTTTAGCAGTTTCTTTCTTTCTTTTCTTTTGTTTTTCTTTTTGAGGGGGTGTTAACAAATAGCACATGGGGTTTAGCAGCAAATAAATCTTGGCATAAACTTGTTTATGGTTTTCAACAAGTTACTAGAACTTTTGGTTTCTTTTGTTTTGAGATGGTCTTGCTATGTTGCCCAAATTGTCCTCTAATTCCTTGTCTCATGTGATCCTCCTGCATGAGCCCCCCAAGTGGTTGGGACTACAACCATGTCTCAATCTACCCAGATTATTAGAACATTTTTTAATTGATTTTATTTTTTAAATACCTGACAGTGGAATGCATTAAGAACACTTTATATACCAATCTTCAAAACACATGAATAGTAAAGGTTAAAAGAGAAAATGCAGTCATCCCAAATAGTTTAAACATATGTATGTAGTATTTTTTCAACTTCTATTTCACTTTGGAAATAATCATTTTTCAATTAACTGCATTGCATCCTTAGTAACTGTTTACTTTGTGCCATATTCATTGGGAACTTTGACATATTATGCCTCTTTATCTACATTACTTTTTAAAATTAACTAATAAAAATTTACTTTCATGTTACATTAATTGCAGAATGAAACTAGATAAAACAAATAGATATTTAACATATTACTATACAATAGTATTTTCATCTTAAAATTACTGACTTCCTTGCATTACCTTGAAGAATTTTAAACACCTGAAGATAAGTTGTTCTCTTCTGCTTATCTGTAGAAAAGGCATATTTTGTGTTCCCATAATAGAAGTTAGAGCACATGCTCAGTGCCTCAGACTTATGATACTAACATTAGGTATCCTATTTTAAATCAATGGTGTTTTATTCTACAAAGTAATATTGATTATTAAATTCCACTACTCAAGCTTTCCTTTACAATAATTTTTGTGAATTTTAGAGTGTTTTTAATTATTTTTATTTACTTGATACTAATACTTGCCAGAGCAAATGATCTAATTTTCAATGAATCCACACTTAAAACTACCCTACTTAATGCTGAACATTCACTTTTATCTTCTTATATATATACTATGCTCGAAAAATACATAAATATTAATTTTCAACTATAGTTCTAAAATATAACGTTCATTAAAATTATAACACAAATTGCATGTTTACTCCTTCTTGGACATGTTTTATGTATAGTAGGATGTTTAATACTCTCAGTAACTATGAATTAGGCTCTTACGTCTATGCCTGAGGAATCTGAGACATAGAAGTTTAAATAATTTACCTAATATTATATGATTATTAAGTGGCAAAGTAGAATCTGTAACAGAACCATGTTTTCATAGTCAAATTATGTATAATCAGAATTTTTTTTCCTAGATGGAGGAAGAGTTTATATTATTTAAAACAATTTATTTTATGGTAATAATTAATATAAATTAAAATATTCAGCATAAAGTATTTTAAATTAACATTTATCTGCACTAATTTTTGTTTTCATATCTTCTTATTAATAAGAACATTTTATTGTCATGTACAGTAGGTAAGCCACTGGCCAAGAATGTTACATGTATTATCTCATTTAATATATATAATTATTTTGTGCTATATAAAATATTTTTCTCCTTATAGGATAAACAAGATAATAAAGAGTATTAATTAACTTAAGAGTAAAATGATATATCTGATTAATTTTATTGAAGACCAAAATTTTAAAAACATATCCAGATAATTTTCCTTATCTCAATTCCATGTGAATATGTGTATATACATACACATAACACACATTTTATATGTATACACATAAAGATATAAAATGTATAAACATAAATATCTACATATATATCTTTATATATTCTTTTGGCATACACCTCAAGAACTATGCTTTTTATAAATAATGTATTTCAATAATCAAGACATTGTCAACATTTCTTTGCACAATTTTTCATTAACTTCACTAGTTAAGCTAGAGTATAAAAGAAATACAGATGTTAGATAATCATCTCTATAGTTATTAATTATAAATAAATATCTACATATAGCAAAACATGGTTCAATAGTTCTTAAATCAATAATAATTCATTGCCAAGAAACTGTATTTGGTTTTCACCACAGTGAATTCAAATTCCTGATTTAATACTTGTCTTTTCATCTACACATCATCCAATCAATTGCCACTTTATCCAAATTTTCTCTGCATACCTTCTAGCTTTCTCAGATAGCTTGTGCCTACAGGGTCTCCACCCACCCTCCATCTGTCATGTTAAGATTTCTTTATCCGTTCCTTAAGAAAAACAACTTGTACAATCAAAAACAATGTGTTCTATTCAAATAAGAATATTTTAGCACATGGTGTTTTCTTGAATTTATGAATATGAGATCATATATTACCAATATTTTAAAATTTGAGTAAAAATTGAATTCAAAATAAATTATTTTAAAATTATATAAATTGAATATATAAAAACAGAAGAAATGGCAAGAAGGAAACAGCAAATTCATATGAAATATGACAAAGCAAGTAGTTGAAATATCATTGAAAAATAAAGATGATGCAGTTTTTTTTTCAACACAGGAACACACCACATAAATATTTTTACAAAAGTAACCTAGACTTTCAAATAAGTTTTAACTTAGATATCAGTTCATTTTATAAAAGAACATTTGCACACATTGAAGTGATGTTATTGATATACTACATAAAATATTTCCATTTGAAAACATGTGTCACAGTAGAAAAGGGTCCATAGATAAAATATCACTATTGGACTATGCTTAAATAACTGGTATGTGTCTATTTCAAAGTGGAGATCCAGCAAGAAACTTGGTTTTGGAAAGTCATAGTCCCATAATTTCTTAGAACAAATGAAAATAAGATTCTTGCCATCATTTATATCAGAATCTAAGGGCATTTTACTCAAGACCAGAACACAAGACAGTTGGCTACTGAATACAAACATATTCATCCTTAGATATTAATTTTTAAAACTGGTATGAGGAAGATATAATCGGGTGGATAGGCTTGTAGTGTGACAGCAATCTCGAGGATGGTTTTTATGACAATGTGGCCCAAATAAAGATAAAGAAGACAGAATTTCTGGCCTTCAGCATATTGAATATTAAGTGACTCTCATCCTAAACAGTGAGGATCATGCTACTTGGCAGAGAATCCAAAATGACAAAGATATAGAAGCAGAGACATTGATTCTGGTTGAAAATACTTGTCCATCCTTAATGATGATGTATTATTTTAGTTGTCATTTTATGGGCAAATGAATATACACTCTCCACAGCAGGGAGAAAATAAGAGAAATCATGTAACCCAAGGAAAGGATGACATAATTAAACAGACAAAAGTTTCATGATAAATCCAAAGACTAGCTTGTGAAATGTTTCTGAAGTAAGTTCAAAAAAACATTATTGAAAAGGGTTTTAAAGGAAATGATCACTCAATGAAAAGATGGGGAAGATGTCTTAGCATAGGCTTATTTTAACTGTATTTGGTTTCTAAAGAAAATCAACTAAAGAAAACCATTAAAATTAAAAGAGAGAAATGATAAAACATCAAAAATAAAGAGGTAATAGTATTTAAAGATTAAGTAATTTCACCTTTTGGGGAAAACCTCAAAGTATCTAGATACTATAATGCTTCTAAAGTTTGAAATCTATTGACCTAAATTGATTAATTATATTTAAAAAATAATTACTAAATGTACCAAATGTGGAAATGCTGGTAAACTTTTAAAATCTTAAGTTATAGCTGCAAGGTAGGCGGGCCTGCGACCCACTGGCAGAAGAGGAGCAGCAGCCTGCTGAGAGGCAGAGCCGCCCCCTCCCCCTGCGCCGGCAAGGTAGAGGGAACTGTGACCACCCACAGAGCAGGCCCAGCGGCCTGCTGAGGGGCAGAGCCGCCCCCCACCCCCCGCGCCTGCCAGGTAGGCTGAACTGTGACCACCGACAGAAAAGGCCCAGTGGCCCGTGGCGGGACAGAGCTTCCAATCACTCCTGCAAGGTAGGCGGGCCTGCGACCCACCGGCAGAAGAGGAGCAGCGGCCTGCTGAGAGGCAGAGCCGCCCCCTCCCC
>NW_026000075.1:18758411-18768267 GCF_001458135.2 Marmota marmota marmota | reverse complement strand
GGGGATAGTAGAGGATAGGAAAGGCAGCAGAACACAACAGACACTAGTATGGCAATATGTAAATCAATGGATGTGTAACTGATGTAATTCTGCAATCTGTATATGGGGTAAAAATGGGAGCTCATAACCCACTTGAATCAAAGTGTGAAATATGATATATCAAGAACTATGTAATGTTTTGAACAGCCAACAATAAAAAATTTAAAAAAAAAAATAAAATAAAATAAAATCTTAAGTTATAATTACAGCAATTTTGACTTATAGCTTTGTGCTTTATAAAAAATAAATTTTCAAACATCAAGATTCTTGTATTTTACAATTTATGTAGGAAAAATGAATTTTTCCTCCCCAAAGAGAAGTTCTACCTTCTTTCTTAGTGATCTATCCTTATAGAACATGACACTTGTTTTTTTTTTAGAGTACTTTATCTTGATAGGAAAATGCATTTAATATTAGAATACATTTTGTAAAAAAAATACTCAATTGGTAATAGGTTAGCTGGCAAAAGTCACACAACTCATTCTTCATTTGCATATTTAGAGGGTCAACTAACATAATATTTGAGTAAATCATCTCCAAATTGAAAGGGGTGATCACCAGTGATATGATTATTTCTCTTCCACTGTATTACCTCTCTGCTGAAAGGATATTTACTATTGATTTGTCAGATAAATTCACTGCTCTCAAAGACCACTCTAAAGGTTTTCATATATTTTCTTTCCACAAGTTCTGGACGGAATTTCTCCCCCCAGGTGAGTGGTTCCATCCAGACTATGGGCTTGGATGCACCGAATACATCTTTCCACTCAGCCATGGCTACCACTGATGCAGAACTTCAGAAATCTCATCCTTTTCACCCTAACCCCCAACAATCCCATTTTATTGCAAACAATGTATTCATTAGATATAATTTATTCCTAAGGTAATGTCATCATAGATATCATAAGTTCAGTACTACAATCTCTCAAAGAGAAACTCTATTTTATTCTAATGAAAAACATATTTTCTGATTTTCTTTGAACTAGTATAGGATCTAATTTTGACTTTTACTAATTCCTTAAACTAAAAGTATAACCTACTTACATCTTTCTCTTATTTTAGAAAAAATACTATTAGCAAAATAATTCTTTATTTAATGTCTCAATGATGCTCAGGAGAGGTAAATTAATTACTAATAAAAATGTTAGATGTGTAGTGGTTAAGACTGATGAAATAAGTATTTTAAAATCCATTGACATATTTCATATAAATGTATGCATGTACATACATGAACATGTATATGTGTGTGTGTGTGTGTATTTCAGAACTTATAAAATTCTCATGCTACATTTTTCTTGTGGTAGGAAGGCTAAAATTATATTGCTTGTTTTAGATTGCCACTGCTCATATAACTAAATAAAATTAATCATGGTTTTCAAAAGTACTAATGTTCTGGTTATTGCCTGCCTCTGTTTTCTCATTTTGCATCATTTTCCTTGTATACATGTGAACTCAGGGCATAGTGAATTTCTTTCAGCACTGGTATGTACTTCTTTTTCACAAAGAGCTTTGAAAATGCTGCATAGATATTTCTTTCCTTTTATTCCTCATTCTTTTTCAGATCAGGTCTATTTCTATTTCTCTCAGGAATCTTTTCAGAAATTTCAAGCCATGTGTCCTAAAACATTTTCACAGTACCATAGACGTTTATCCCAATTGAGATTTTGTATTGATTTTTCTTTTTTAACATCTGTGTTCTTAAGTGTTCTCTCATATCTGAAAACTACCTGAATCAAAATAGTTAGGGAATGGTATCATGTTTTGTTTCTATTGATTTCCGAATTTAGTATGTACCATGTATTTATATAAACAGATGTTAAAATTTAGAAAATATGCAAAATTATAAGCTTTTGTTAATCACACTTTTTAATAAAATAATAATAAATAAGATTAAATGAACTATTACTTTCCTTTAAGACATTTGGGATGAGGCCTAGCATTGCACAAAATACTTCCAGCTTTCTGATAGTTTTGAACACACTGAAATGGCAGAATATTAGAACATTTTCAAAATGTAAGGCAAGTTAATAAACAACCTTTCATTATATTTCTATTCAATCACTTTTCCTTCCAACATAGATATGGTTTACCAAATTAAAAACACAAATTATACAAAATAACTTAAAGAAAACATTTTCATGCTACAAAGAAAATTCCTCAGCCCTTGATTCCCATGACAAAAATCAGGGATTACATCACAGTTTATTACATCACAGTACTTAACCTATTTTTCATTCATTTTTATGTAGCAACTCCAAACCAAATTTTTTAATTTGCTTTGATTTTTATTGATACATATTAATTATACATATTAATGGAATTCACTGTGATATTTTTATGCATGCATTATTAAGTCAAATTCTATGTTTGGTCCACTTTCCACTCAGATTATTGCTGTTGTATGCCTGGAGGAATGTTATAGGTTCTTTAGATCATATTTATATAGGTAGATGTTATGTGCATATAATGATTTCAATAATTAAATTTAATTCGTTCTTTTCAAGTTGGAATGAAGAAATGATCATAGAAGGTTGAATATTTTAAAAAGTTGAAGTTTTAAGCCAATATGCATGTAGCATCTACATGTATAAAGTGCCTTTTTCTACTAGTCGTAATAAAGCTATAATCTGAGTGGACAGTGGAACAAACACCGAACTTGACAATTTGAATCTTGAGCATCAACAAATCAAAAAATTATTTACACTCTTGAAACATCTTTTTCATTACCTGCATGCTGCATGGGATCAACATCAGAATGCAGACTGAATTTCCTCTATGTGCAAATACACACCCAAGTCTTCAACTGGAACTTTGGATTCTATGATCCTTCCCTATTTTGTACACTATTCTGGACTTTTTCGCTTTCACTTAATTGGTATGTTATTCATATATTTTTTTCCTTCAGATTCAATTGTCAAGGAAGTTGACTCTTTCTCTTGATGAGTAAGACACAGTGTCACAGCACAGAAAAGCGTGTGCTGAGAGATACCAGGGTGCCATAGCAGGCAAACATGGGCACAACAACATGAAATTAAATTATTAGAGTACTGATGTAAATGAATATAAAGTCTATTAATAGACATATTAATCGCTTTCCCAGCTGTTTGTTCCATTTCTTATGACTTAGAGATTAAGTCAAAGTAGAGTTACAGGCATTTCAAGATCACTAATCTCTGTAAAAATGACAATGTTTTAACAAGAATCTGTAAATATTATCTAGCTTTAATAGGTATTATCACTGACATCAATATGATATGTAAGATATAACCCTCTACAAAGTAAAAAAAAAAAAAAAGTAAAAATAAGCTGAAAGCCTAAAATCCTCTCCAGGAAGCACATGATTGCAGAAGAAAAATTTAAAAGCCTATTCTCATGCTTTACCAAAACAAAACCAAAGAATCCCCAGACATTAGTATTCCTCCTATTAAATAAAACTCATGATATCAGTGGGTTAGTTTGACAATGATACCTTGTAACATCTTCTATTCCCTCTGATCCTAGTGTTTGCCTCATGAGTTTATAAAAATTTACAGGTTACATTTAATACAAATGGTTCTGTGTGAAGTCAGTGTATTATGAAATAAAGTTACAGAATATAGTGTAGGGCTGGAAATGGGGTGGGGATTTGACGGTGGTAATTTTAACAAGGAATTTAACACGGAATCTAAATTATACATATATCCTGTGAAAGATGAAAAGTATTCAAAACTATAGTTCTGTGTATTGCTTTGGATTGAATTTTTAAAAAAATTATTAATGAAAAATATGTAATACTAAAATCTCCTTAGTTGCAAAGTCTAATGATTGAAGAAGAGTAGGTAAATCTTTTCTATCAATATATAGCTTTGTCACATGAACAAATAAGAAAATATTAAAAGAGAATAGGATATTAATAAAAATTCATTTTAATGAGTTAGGATAATGAATTTATATTTGAATCCAGTTGTTATAAAAGCATATGTGTGCATGAATATATTTATATCATAGTCTTAAAATTTGTACATAGAGAAAACTATTCCTGCATTCAAGGCATTTAACCGTACTGGGTGATAAACCATTACGGGAGATTTTATTTGAAAGGTGTATAAGATAAAGGATATGGTAGTAGAAACCAGTTTGAGCTTTCAGAAGAAGGAAACTAAATTTATTAGAGGATGTAATAGTAATTGAGTTAGACCTTGAAATTTAAAATAGGGTTTTATAGGTATAGAAATTGTGGAAGTGTGTATTTCAAGAAAGAGTGAAATAGAAATCATAAAATAGAGCTTGCTGGGGCTCAGAAATAATATGTTTGGGGTTGAAATGTAGTTCAATTGAACTAAAGTTCAATTGCTTTTTTTTCTTATTTCTCCTTTTCCCCTTCCTTTCTCTTTCTTTCATTTCTTCATTCCTCATTACTATTATGGATATTTTTATTTTCTGATTAGACAGAAAAGACAGATAAAACTGGTATTACTGAGATTAACTGTACAAGTGAAAGAAGCTTCAATTTTAATCTTAAATTTATACTTTCTCTTATGATTTTCAACAGGGATTGAAACGAACAAATGTGTCCATAAATGATTTGAGTGCACTGGGCACAATATATTATATATGTACTCAATATTATCCATGAGATTATGATAGTCACAATAAAATTCCAAGCAGTTATAATAGAAATTTCAAAATAATATTTTTAGGAGACTAAATGTAGCAAACATTGATAGTACTAGAATCAGAACAAAGGCATCAAAAATCACCTCAATAAACTAGAGGTAAGTGATGGGAAGAAAGGGGAAGGGAATGTGTGGATAGGAAAGGCAGGAGAATAAAACATACATTATTACTTCATATATATATTGGTCATTTTATTTATATATATATATAAAATGACCAATATGATTTTGCAACATGTATACTCAGAAAAATGAGAAATTATACCTCATCTATATATGATATATCAAAGTGCATAAATGCATTCTACTTTCATGTGTAACTAATTAAAACAAATTTTAAAAAATTATATTCCCCCAAAAATAAAAAAAAATTAAATTCAAGATTTTACAGAATTTAATAATCTCAAATCATAATAGAATCAAGATTAACATGAAAACAGCAAATTTACAGCACCACTGATCATATTCTTCCTTCACTATTTAAAAAATATCATCTTGTATTTAATTTTTACTATAAAATATATGGATCAGTATAAGTAGGCATATTCTTATTGAAAATTATTTAAACATATATTGTAAGCCAACTCCTGTTTCTTACTGACAAATTCATGTAAGCACTAAACATGTCCTCAAAATAAGTATTGAATATTGTAAATTTGAATTCTGAACTGTCTTAAAATATATGTAGAATCAAAATAAACACAGGATTTGCCTAAAAAAATGAATCCCCCTCATCAAAGAACTTTATTATTATACATTGCAAATATGGAAACTAAAATGTCAAAAAATTATATTTGCTTTATCACTTTCATGGAATAGTTTACATTTTTTTAATTCATCATACCAATTTTTTATTTGAAAATGTACTATAGGGGCTGGGGATATGGCTCAAGTGGTAACACGCTTACCTGGCATGCACGGGGCACTGGGTTCCATCCTCAGCACCACATAAAATAAAATAAAGATGTTGTATCCACCGAAAACTGAAAAAAAATATTAAAATCTCTCTCTCTCTCTCTCTCTCTCTCTCTCATAAAAAAAAAGAAAAGAACATGTACTATAAAAATGTATTTTGTTGTTTTGTATATAACTGAAAGATCTGGGAATCAAGGAAAAAAATATTCATTTATGGGAATAAGAATAAAATGAGCTAGGTATTTAACAGTTTTGATGAGGATGTGAACTCAGTACACTATGTGAGAATGTCATTCAATGAAGCACAAGTCTCACCAGATGGGTGAGGACTGGTAGTGAATATTGGGGTATCATGTACTCACAGATTAGAACAGAAGCTGTGGGAATAAATAGGGTGACCAATGCATATGGCTAGGAGATAAAAAGAAATAGAGTTTTTTGAGAAGCCAAACATCTATTTTTAGATACATATTTATGTCAGAAAAATAAAATATCTAAAAGAATATTCTGTCATAAAAGAAGTGCAAAAATTACTAGTATAACTTTCATGAACCATAAATAATTTACCTGTAGTTGACATTTTTGGCATATATTTAGGATATTTTCTCTTTATTTTTAAAGTAACATTTTAGAATTCTGTGTTACACATAATTTCCCAATGATCTAAGTGTTAGTACATACATACAATTCTGTAATAAAAAAGGTTCTTCAGAACTACAGAAGACAGGATGATTCATGTAAAATATGTTAGTCTTTTATTTTCTTTTAGTAGCATGGATTCTATTTCTCCAAATCTTTATTAGAAATATTATGGTTTGAGTGGATATTCTTCCATTTGCACATCCAGATTCTCACTTCTACTTCTAGTGAATCTGACTTACAGTGACTGAGTCACTGGAACCTCTTACTTTATGATATCTAGATAAGTTTTGCAAAGGTCAGTTTCTTGCAAGACTAAGTTCAAAATAGTTATTCCTTCTCACAGCTCTACTGAGGGACTACAGCTAGAGTGCTCCCCTGTACCTAGGATTTGGGTTTGAGTCCAGCATCTCTTCCTCATCACTTTTTTTTTTATCAGGTCTAGTAATGGCTCCTCATTTTTTGTTTTGTTTTGTTTTTTGGTTTTTGTTTTTTGTTTTCTTCAGGGCTAAATTGATAAAGACCGCTGGATTACCTTTTGCAATGGTGTTTAACTAATCCTACTAGTAGTTTTTAAAAGAAGTTATTTAAGTGCTCTTTAAAATCAATTTGTATTTGCCATTGTCTTTTTCTTAATGCCAAAACAATGCAAGTTACAATTTTCCATATTACATTTGCCTTTCCTTGAAAAGGGAAACTGTGGAGAAAATTTTGAGAAACACAAGAAACAAAGCTGATAGAATCCTACAGGACTTCTATATTTTAAGAAACTTGTACTTAATACATAGTAAAATTCACTTTTTGATGGATACAATCCTATGAACATAAAAAAAGAAAGAAAGAAATTGTGTAAATATTCTTACTGTGAAAGCACACTCAAGATCCAGAACAGTTCCATCACCTCACAAAATTGCTTTGTGTTCTTTTTTATTTTTTAAATTGTTATTTATTTTTTTAGTCATACATGACAGTAGAATTCATTTTGATATATAATACATACATTGAACTCTTTCTAATCAAAGACCATCCCCATCTCAAATCATTGATCTGTTCATCCTTATTGTTTGCATTTTTCCCCCCAAAATGGATTCATACAATATGGACTTTTTTTTTTTGGCCTGTCTTCTTTCACTTCAATAATTGCCTTAACCATTCATCCATGTATCTGTTAGTTCATTTTTATTGCTGCAGACTATCCATTATTTCTTTATCCTACCATTTGAAAAACATCTGGGTTATTTCCAATTTTCTGCATTGGTAAGAAAGCACTGATATAAAATTTCAGTATGGGCCTTTGAGTAGATAAATCTCATTTATATGATGTATGTTTAATATTTATAATCACTGTCAAAAAGTTGGCCTTCAAGTCACTTTTATTTTAGTGTACATTCTATTGGATGTGCAGAGGTTATCACATTTTGGTTTGGGTGTATAAATTCCTGAAGGCTAATGATGATGAGTATTGTGTCATGTTCTCCTTACCAGTGACATATCTTTTCTAATGAAATATAGATTAACATAATTTTCCTGCTTTGAATTGCAATGTTTTTCTTATTGACTTATAATGCCTTTCATATATTATCAACACCAATATGCACAAATATTTATGTATTATCATGCATGATTATGTATATCATGCAAATTTTAATGGTCTTAGTATTTTCTGCATTTTATACACTTTTATGCACTTTCATATAGTTTTATGTAATACACTACTATGCATAAAATAGCATATATATTTGGTATTTTATCAACTATAGTCATTTAATTTTCTTTAATGTATCTTTCTAATAATACACTTTTTTCTTTTTGTTTAGTATATTTTTCTTTCAGTAGTTTATTAGAATTAGACATAATAGTTGAATTTATTTTTTTAAATCATACATAATTTTGATTTACTCCATTTAATTTCCTGGGACCCCTCCTTTTATTTCTCCTCCCTCCTCCCCATATTCTCCTCCTTCTATTGGTCTTCCCTTCACTCATTTATTTGTGTTTTTTTTTGTTACTATATCTTTCTTTATTTAGAAAAAAATAGAATGAACAAGTATTGCCTTTCTTATTGCAACAGCATATATTTTTAATTTTGTATGATTCATTTTGAGAACATCCATTTTATTTGTTACATTTTCTTTTACTGATGAAGATTTAGTGTCTTAATTAAGAAATCTACACTTAAAGAATAATCAAAAACATTCTTACCTACAAATTTGCAAAATCTTTACCCCTTACTTTTACTTTTATGACCAATCTTCAGTTTATTTTTTTAACATTGAGGTTTCTGAGATTGAGATTGTTAATATTGTAATTGTCATTAAAAAGATCAAAAAGATTAATCTTTACACAATTAGATATCTGGTTTTCTACATCTTTTTAAAATCATAATTAATTTATTTTAATTAGGTATATATGACAGCAGAATGCATTTTGATTCATTGTACATAATTTCAGCACAACTTTATATTTCCATGGTTGTACATGATGGAGGGTCACACCATATGTGCAGTCATACATATACCTAGGTTAATGATGTACATCTCATTCCACCATCTTTCCTGCCCCAATGCACCCTCCCTCCTGTGTCTCCCTTTTGGCTAATCAAAATTCTTCTATTTTCCCCATATCTCCTCCCTCCCTGTAATGTATGGAGCTTCCTTAGAAAACTTGTAATGGAATCACCATTTAACCCAACTAACTGAGTCCTCCCTCTAGACTCAAAGGACTGAAAAATCAGCATACTATAGTAATGCAGCCATATCAATGTTCATAGAAGCTCAATTCCCAATAGCTGCATCATTTTTAAAAGACTGTTCTTCTTCAATAGAGTTAAATTATTCTATTTAAAATTCCAATTTGCCATATAAATGTGAGTGTACTTCTAGACTTTCTATTTACTTTTAATATTTATATATTAATTTGTATGTCAGGAGCAATCTCTTTCCATGTAATTAATAAGTATCAAACCTGGGTAATTTAAGTCCTCTAACCACTTTCCTTTTATCAAATAATATTTTATGTTCCAAGACTCATGCTTTCTAAATATTTTAGAATCAGCTCATTTACAAATATTCTACTATGAATTCAAAGATTTTTATTTAGTCATATATACACTGGAGAAAAATTTACATTGTTACATGACTAATATTCTAATTAATTAATATTATTTTATTATTTAATATATGTTTAATTTCCCACAGAGTTTTTCTTTTAATTTTCAGTATGCAAATGTAATTTATATCTAAATTATTTTTAGAATTTTCTTTTTATAATTTTATAAATATAAATTTTATTTTTTGATTTCCCACAAAATGATATATTGTAAATGTACTTTTTTTTTCCAAACCCAGCACGCAATGCTTAGCTCAGTATGGCTTTTTTTTCTTTCAGTTGCTTTTTTTTTTTTTTGCATTCCATTTTTCTTTCTTTCTTTCTTTCTTTCTTTATTTTTTTTTTAAATTTTTTATTGTGGGTTGTTCAAAACATTACAAATTTCTTGACATATCATATTCCACACTTTGATTCAAGTGGGTTATGAACTCCCACCTTCACCCCATACACAGATTGCAGAATCACATCAGTTACACATCCATTGATTTACATATTGCCAT
>NW_026000075.1:18701113-18753884 GCF_001458135.2 Marmota marmota marmota | reverse complement strand
GCTCTGTTCTGCCCCTACTCCAATTGGGGTGACGAGTGTACCACGCCGGCAGGCCACCGGGCCTGATCCGCCGGTCGGTTGCAGGTTTGCCTACCCTGCAGGCGCGGGCGGCGGCTCTACTCTGCCCCTACTCCAAATGGGGTGACGTGTCTGCGGTCAGTTGAAAACAGGGATGGTGACATCAGCTTTCCAACATGGTGGCTGCTGGCCTCCTCTGTGGTCTGACTGGTGTGGAGAACCGAGATGGACCGCTTCCTTCCCCCGTCTCGAACCCAGAATTCAGCCCTGAGTCCGGTGCTTGCACGGCTGGCAGGAACTGCAGCGCTGTATCCCTGTGTCGCTATCTCCTCCGTAAATGTACTTTTGTGTATAAACTTTTTTTCTTATTATCTAATAAAATTACTTGTTACTGGTAGTATTTTTGTGTGTGTATTGTTTGAATTGTCTATCTCATGTCATCTATACAAAATACAGTCTTATTTGTCTCTAATTTTGTGTTTAATTTTCTTCCATATATGTTTACACAGGCTAAGACAACTAGTAAAATGTTGCACAAAGATAAGAGTGGATAGCCTTTTCTTATTCAAGATTTTAGACAGAAATTCTTTCAACATTGGCCATTTTCCTTTCTGTTTCTAGTTTGATAAGTTTTTCATGATTTTCCTTTCAAGAACTTTCTTTGATTCTGATAAAATCATCTTTTGCTTCTACAATATCTCCATATTTAAAGGACATTGATTTTCAGGTCCAAAATTAATCTTATTCCTAGTATAAACTGTGTTGTCAGACTGAAAAAAATTGGGATGTTTGTTTTAAGCTAACGATGTTGAGTGAATGTCAAGAGAACTTTTTTGTTCACTGTTGATATTTTTAGTTAGTTTTTAAAAAATTGAAGTAAGAACAAATAACTCAGATAATCCCACATGTTCAATCTCTCTCCCTGTTATTCACATTTTGTATGAGGATAGTACAGTTGTTATAAGTGATGGACCAATACAATTACTGTTAGCTAAACTCTGCAGTTTATATTGAGATTCATGTTTTATTTTTGTAGTTCTGTGGTTTTCCATAAGTGTAGATCATTATGCATACAGTGTCTAAAACACCTTGTGTTGCACCCTCATCCTTTTTACCAATCCCCTACACCCTCAGCAAAAACTAACATTTTTACTATTTTAAAAACATTTTTTTCTTTGCAAAATGTTTTAAGGTTGGACTCAGTGTAATATTTTCAATTTGGTTTCTTACACTTAGAAGCATGCATGTACAGCTTCTCCATGTCTTTTCATGTCTTAAGAGCTCATTTATTTTTGGTGATTAAATAATAGCACATTATGTGGATATAGCATATTTTATAAGTAGTTTATGTAACTATTAACCTGTTGAAGAATTTCTTAACTGCTTCCAATTTTGAACATTTATGGATAAGTTATAAATAAATTTATGAATAATGTGTAAATGTTACTAACATTTATACATGAGAATTTGTGTAGATGTTTTTGGAAAACTCAATTGAATGAATATCTGTTTTCATAGCTGCTGGATCATATGGTAAGCCTATATTTAACTGTAAGAAATTGCCAAAAGTGTCTTCTGAAGTTCTTATACCTGTTTGCATTCCCATTAACAATGAACAAGAATCCCCACTGTTCTGCACTATCTCCAACATAATTCCAGAATGTGGATATCCTTTGGTGTAGAGTTGTGTTTCATTGTTATGATATCATTTCCATTATGACACATGATAGCGTTATTCTTTTATATGCTTATCCAGTATATGTATTTCTTGTTTGGTAAGCTGTCTTTACTGAGTTTTTGCCAAATTTTAATTGATTTGTTTTTGTTTGTTGAAGGATTTGAAGGAGTTTTTGTCTATTTTAAATACCATAATTTATCAGACATACATTTTGCAAATATTTTGTCCCAGGTTGTGGCTTGCCTTTTCACTTTCTAAGCAGTAATTTCTGCAGGGCAGAAACACTTAAATTTAAATAACTCTAACTTAATTTTGAATAAGTCTAAATTCTTTTGATATTTTATATAAGGTGAATTATTAAACTAATATTCAGGAAAATTTTCTCTGAATTATCTCCTAGAAGTTTTAGTGTTATTTTGTAATTTAGATGGATGATTCATTTTGAGTTATTTTTTTATGAGAAAGACTTGAATGAACAACTCTCAGATTAAATTTTTTAAAAGATCAAATTTTCTATTGAATTACTTGATCCTTTTTCAAAGTTTAATTGTCTGGGTATGTGTGGTTCTATTTCTGGTCTCTGTTCTCTTCCATTGATCTGTCAATGAAGTACATTAGTTTAGTATAATATAGCCAATAGTGCACTGTATTGATCACTTGCTGGAATTTGATAGGGATTAAACCAAATATAGATTAAGTTGGGAAGAACTGATACCTTAAAAATATTAAATCTTCTTGTCTATGGAATAGTTTCCTTATTTAGATCTTTGATTTCCTTTACAATAATATTTTATAGTTCCTTATACATCTTTTGGACCTCTATTATTAGATTTAGGCTTAAATATTTTCTGAAAAAAAGAATAAAAATAATTTTTATTCAATTTTCTTACTATCCTTTATTTCTTCATATAGATCCAAGTTTTTAACTTACAAAATTTCCCTTTACTCAGAAGAATGTCTTATGATTTTTCTTTCAAGGAAAGTCTATTTTCTTAGTCTGCTTAAGAATTGCACTTCTCCTTTCTTAAGATACATGAAGTTTCTTTGTGGAAAGCTCTGAAATTAAAAAAAAAAAAAAACATTTAAAATTTTTTCATATATACAAGACTGTTCAGATTTTGTATTTTTTTCTTGAGTCATTTTTACTTACAAATAGTTCATATAATTCATCTAAATCATAACATTTTCTGCATAAAATTCTAACACCAGTCATTGATTATTTTCTCTACATCTGTATATACTACAGAAGTTCCCACCTTTAATTCTTACATTATTATAATCATCATCCCTATTTTTTTATTTCCTTGTGTGAAAATTTATTATTGATTTTTTAAATATTCAGCTTTTTTTGCCTTCATTTTTTATCCTTTTTAAAATTTATTTATTTATTTATTTTAGAAATAGATGAGAGCGGAGTATATTTGTACATATACATATATGGAATTAAGTTATTCTTATTAGGACCTCATTCTTATGCTAGTACATGATGTGGAGTTTCATTTGTGATGTATTCATATATGAACATAGGGAAGTTCTGCTCCTTTATTTCTTCTGCTTATACTGTACAAAATTTACTCCTTGTTTTAAATCATTTCAAAAAGAAAATTCCAGCTGTTGATTTTACCTCATTTGTCCTCCATAACATTATCATGTATAGCTATAAATAGTCTTCGAAGCAGCATTCTTTCTGAATTCTGCCAATTTTCAATATTGTATTTTCACCTCACTTCACTTAATATATTGTTATATCCTTTGTTATTTATTATTTGATCCATGATTATGTATAAATATATTGATAAATTTCTACATATTTTGGGTTTCCATTTATGTTTTTGCAGTTGATTTCTATTTAATTTCATTTTGGTCATGAAAATGTGTTCCATTATTTTAAAGAGGGTTTAGTTGCACTTGATCCATTAGAGAGCTCATAGGCCACTGCTTAGTATTTACCTCCAGGAAGGAAATGAACTGAACTGTCTGGGATGGCACATCAGGCCTCCACTAAAGTAATAATTTTGTCCAAAATGAAGATATACAGGCCTTAGGAAAAAAAGGAGATACAAAGATTCAAGCTTTTAGAAGTGAATCACAAGTTTACCCAATGGTCACTACAAATGGAAAACAAATCTTTTATTGAGAGGATGTATAAGGTTAGAGACTGAATACTATGCAGTTGGCATTGAAAGATATGACTAATAACTGCATGTTTAAGATACTGAACTGGCACAGAGAGAATGGATGTTCCCAGGGATAAAAAAAATATAAGGCCTTTTAAAAATACATATTTTTTATTTTATAAGAGGCAAGATCTCAATTACCATGTTTAAAAGGAAGGAGAAGGGAACATTATGGTGATTATGATTTCCTTCCTTCTTTCTTTGAGATGGGCTGGTTTGAGTGAGGTTACTTCCATTTAGTAAGTATTATGATGTTGTGTGCTTCTTAATCTTCAGAAACTTTCTTAAAAGCAAAGTTTTGCAAACAAAACCAAGAATCTTAAATAGAACCATATTGAAAATTTCTTAACAAAGGATTAATTTCAGTCTCTGCAGGTAGGCTTGATTGATTTATGACAAAACAGTACTAACCTTTTGAGCCAAATGACATAGAGAGATGTGCAACCCTTAAAAGTCAGTATTGATTTGAGGCATGTTGCTGGTTTATAAAGAATTAAAAATGATCCTGCAGAATGCTTTACATTGCTAGGGCAGATAAACTACAGGCAGCTTTTAACTAAAAAAAAAAAAAAAAACTAAAAATTAGGTACCAAATAAAACTTACTTAGATCCTTACAAAACAGTACTTCGTTTACTTTATATGTATTACGAATGTTGAGGGGACTGGGAACTAGCAGACTTGAGCACCCATAAACCAGGGCACATACTAGGGCATTAAACAGGGAAAAGAGGAAATCGGCATCATAGTTTTATACACACTGCACATGGAACAAGAGAATGTATCTCTTCTTACTTGTCATTAACCTGGCTTGATCTTTCTTAACTGAAATATTATTTTGCAATAATTGTTAAGAATAAAAGAGAATTTACTTCTACCTGTTTTGGTGCCCATTATGCGAACCCTATTACCCCTCTCCACCATTCCCAACCTATAATAATCACTATTCCACCTTTTGATCTATTTCATGAGACTCCACATATCAAAGAGAAAGTGTGGTACTTGCATTTCTGTGTCTGAATTTTTTCACTAAACATAATGTTCTCAAGTTCAATTTTCCTGCAAATGATAGATTATCATCCTTTTGACAGCTGAATAATAGTCTACTAGATATCATAAACATAACAATATTCAATATATAAAGTATCAATAATATTCATATATATGTGTATATATATGTTTGTGTGTGTATGTGTGTGTATATATATATATAAATATATATATCCTGATAGGTGTCTGAATAGCTATTGTGAACACTGCAACAATAAGAATGAGTGCATAAGTGAATGTATCTTTTTTTTTCTTCCAAAGTATCTATGCTGATAATAAATTCCAGTGTTTTATTACACAGTGTGGTGATTAAAGTTCCTAATAAACTATTTCAACTTTTATAAATAACTAGAAGAAAGAGCTCAAAACTCCAAACACAAAGTAATGGTCAAGTGATGGAAACATTACTAACTTGATTTGGCCACTACACACCATTTGTGTGTGTGTGTGTGTGTATATATATATATATATATATATATATATATATATATATATATATAATTACGTTAATTGAAATTAAAAGAGAATAATTAGTTGGATATATAGCTACCACATTTTGATCATTACATACTGTACATGTACAGAATTATCACACTGAACCCCATAAATAGGTATAAAAATGCAATTAATATAAAATAAAAATTAAAATAATAAGAAGAGAACAAAGGAGAATATGATGTCTGCTAATGTTTTCCTGGATACCACAGTCAACAGTGATTTGTCACACATTTCCAAAAGGCATGTTTCTTCCCAACAACTTGCCTCTTGCTCTTTTTTTAAACCAGTTTTGCTCCTTTGGACAAATAAAACTTCCTTGAATTTCTCATTGTTCCTGTAGAAGCACTACTCTCCAGAACCATAGAAACATATGCTCTAATGTTGGAGAGTGTTTACTTTCACTTCTTAAAGAAACATTGTTACATGATATAAGGATTAGATGTAGATCCATTTGTTTAAAACATTTCTTATCTTCTGAAACCAAACTATTTTATCCCAGGATAGACCACACCTAAACAACCCAAGTCAGGCAGCTCCCAAACTGTTACATCCCAGGGTAAGCCCCCAAGTTAGTGAAAGGAGAAGGCTGAGAGACCTGGAGAGGATTTTAGATTTCAAAGAGAAACGAGTCCCAGAATTTGGAGGGTAGTAAAAATCCAAAGCAGAGAGGCTGACTAGCTCCTAAAGAAGAGTATTTATATAGCAAAAAGTTAGCCTATTAGGAGTCCATGGAGAACCCTCTCAGAAGGGTTTTATAAATAACTAGAAGAAAGAGCTGGAACAGCTGCCTCCTTCTCCTTGGTAAACACGAATAAGTCATTTTTCCAACCCCTTGCCTATGAAGTGTCCAGCGACTTACATGGAATACTGACTTGGGTTTCATAGGAATACCCTAGGGGTAAGGGTTCAGTTACCACCACAGCTTATTAAGCTATGAGATATTTAATAAGAAATCCATCACTGATTTATGATACAGTGTGTACATATTCATAACTAAATTAAAACAGAATGATCATAAATTCCAATGAGCACTTTCTCCATTTTTTAAAAAATTTCTTCTTTTACTTTACTTTCTGGTTCAAAACTCCTTTGAAAAATATTTTATACATGAAAACGAATTTCACACTATCATCTAGTATTTGAGTTATATTGACTTATTTATGTTTTTGCACTTAACAAAACTTTCTTTCTAATAACTAATTGCATTATGGAAATATTTCTTCCATAGGGTCTAGAGATCTGGTACTTACTTATCACATCTACACGTTACTGGGTGTACATATTATGAATTGTGACAAATGAAAGGCTTCATTCCTGATCTGAAGTACTGATAGTGATCTTGTTCACCTTTAAGTTGATATAATGATGAAATCAAGTAAAATTTAATGATAAATTCCTCAAACAAATTGTGGCATATATTCAGAAATCAATGAATGTGAGATTCTTTTATTCAATGATAAAAAGTGATAATACTTGTAATAAGACTCTTATTTCTTTATCTTACAAATCCATTATTTTTGCACCATCATACTTTTTATAGAAATATCAGAAAACAGGGACTTGTATGGAGGAAATAAAGAGGAAACTTGATATTACTAGTTTCTTCTTTTTGGGTTACTGCCTTTGCTACTGCTAATAATCTCTTAAACACAACTCTCTGTTGCTTCTCTGTGGATCTGGACTCCTTTCTCTTTTCACAATCTGCTATAAAACGGAACATAGGCCTGTGAAATGGCACTGCTTCCCTCTTAATAAAATGCTTTTTAAATTTCAACTCGTTTCATTAGAGAACACAATGCACGAATTGATGCTCAAGATGTGAAGCAGGGCTAGCAAAATTCCACAGTGGATTTTTTGCCCCTCTGTAATGTAGCCTCACTGTGTAGAACATCTTCACATGAGATAATTTTTTAAAAAGCCTGAAAAGCAAAAGTAGCTTCTTGTTCTTTCAACAGGAACCCCAGTCTTTAGGGAAATTATGTGTATCATAATACTTGCAAATGATTAGAAGCTGTAATATATTGAGGCAGTCTAAAGAATATGGTGAACTCATTGCTGAGTCTGTTTTTAAAGCTCAGTTTTAAAAAGAAAAACAGTTTCTATGTAGACAACATATTGTGAGAAACTATTGTGGTATCTGTTTTTCCTGAACCAACATGAACTATTGTTATGTTAGATATCCAGAGCCACTTGTATTTGGAAACTTTTTTGTTCCATGGTTGAAATGGAACCCAGGGGTTCAATTGCCTTATCACTGATTTACATCCCTAACCCTGGAAATTTTTTCTTTAATGTAAGGATATCAAAATAATGGATTAAAAAGGAATGATCTTAGAAAGACAAAAAGCAACATACTTATAGTTAATATTTTCACCAGAAATGTAAACTTAAATGCTTTAACAAAATGAGCATAGACTATGTTTGAGGCAGCTAGGCAACGTGAAGACAACATAATACATACTATGCTTCAAAACTGTTTTCTCAGGCCAAATGTATTAAGATAATTAAAAGTAATTCTTTCCTAATATTTAATTCTGTGTGTTTGAAAGCATACTATTAGTACTTATGCAGTATCATAATTTTTAACTACTATTATCGGAATGACATTCATCATAAAATAACACAATCTTGAGAAAAAATATGTTTGTAGTTATCTTATTTAAAGCTAAGGTATCCAAAAAAAAAAAAAAATAAAGCTAAGGTGTCTCCAAATAATTTCTAGAAAATAAGAACTAATGAAAGAAGATCTTCCATAATTATATGTAAAAAATAACATATGTGAAATATTATTAATTTTGTGTATTTCAAAAATTCAATGATACTTATTTCAGGGAACAAAAATGACTCATTCATAAGAGTTTCCAAAGGTTAACATATATTCTTTTCCTAAGGTATTACATTTGGAAACTATAGACTTTTATATAGTAAGCATTCTTCACAATTGGGAACAAACTATTTTATATTTTTGCTATCTTTAAAAAAAATTAAGGTATAAAATTAGAGTAAAGGTCGTGTCAGTCCAGTAACTAGAAGGTTGATACCCTCAACTTTTGTTTGTCATTACTTTTTCTTTTTTTTTTTTTTAAAGAGAGTGAAAGAGAGAGAGGGAAAGAGAGAGAGAATTTTATATTTATATATATATATATATGTATATATGTATATACATATATACGTATATATATATTAGTTTTCAGCGGACACAACATCTTTGTTTGTATGTAGTGCTGAGGATCGAACCCGGGCTGCACACATGCCGGCGAGCGCACTACCGCTTGAGCCACATCCCCAGCCTTGTCATTACTTTTTCTAAAACTTATTTCATTTTTAAAGAAATGAATAAATGATTTTTTATGAAAGTCACCCAGAGATAATACTGGTAACAAAGTTGAAATATGTAAAATGTTGCCACACCTACAAGAAAAAATGAGTTAACTTTTGTGTTCACTCTGTATAAAATTTCATCTTCTTAGTTTGTGCAATTTATCTTGTAATTTTCATAAGTATACATATCTGATTAGTTACAAACTAGACACTTAAAACAGAGTTTCTAAGATAAAAATCATATAATAACATTTTATTGAGTGAATGCTCTTCTAGATACTGAAATGTTTATATTAAATAATGTTTATATTAAGTATATCAAACAATGTAGTATATTATACATTCACATCTTCATATTGTAAGAATTTAAAGGCATTGAAGTTTACATAATTTTCCAAGGTAACATTCTTAATATGTAACTACATCTGGATTAACATCTAAATCTATATGAATTGAAACCTGTTCTTTAACTTCCACATTCTGCTTTTTTACTTTGGCTAGAGATATCATGAATCATATTTTCAAAAGAAATGTGGAGATATAAATTTTGTTGAAAGCCAAAGACCTAGAAACTAACCTCCAGAGTGCTTCTTACAAGAAATGGATGTTTATGTATTATAACCTGCACGAAGTAGGTCACTGGGTCATTAATCAGTATTACTCCTTAGCTGCTGTGCCTGGGCCTTGGTTAATGGTATTTTTCAAAAACTTATGTCACTATATCATGAAGGAGCTATTTTTCAGCTGATATTTAAAATACACCTCCCATCTTGCCAACGTGCTGAACTTCGACCTCAGTCAATGTACACAGAGAGTCCTAACAAAAGTCCACAGCTGCACAACCATAGCAAACATAAAATAGGTTGCTTGGTTAAGCAAAGCAGTCAGCTGAATTTTCTCCAACTCTTTAATTATAAGAGCAGGCAGTCTGCAATTTCTAAAGCCTTCTTTAGAAATCAATGGACAATTTGGTACTTAAAGAACTCTGCATTGAAGAAGATAATAAACAATCATTATTTCAGTAATAAGTTCCCTGATACAACAGACTGGTATTTTTACACAAATGGAATGAGAAAATGACAGCCAAAGCACCATAGAAAAGGAAGTAGACTTTACTAAAATTCAGGCCTAGACTAAACTAATTAATGATTTACACAGATTCTCTGTTAACTAGTACAAGCCCATTGCATACTCTATATATGTAGGAACACCGTATATTTTATCATCCAAAGCAGGATATTTTGACAATGAAAAGAGGTTTTATTATTATGTCTCTAAAACAGGTAAAAAGCAATAAGACTCTTGGGCATATTAGCAAATATATTGTTTTTTAGTTCTTATATATTAGTATAGTTATATATTTATGTTGCTTTAGTAGTATACATTTGAATATAACTTCACACATGATGAACTTTCTAATTTTCCTCCCAGGTCTTCTGTGTAATATACTCAGGTATCCACCTTATACAACTACCTTCTGATGATCACCTCCCAATGAGACTTATGGGTACAGCCTACTAACTCACCCCTTTAACTTACACCAGCATGATCAGCAGAGATGGTGGAGTGTACCACTCTCAATCACAGCAGGACTACCTGGAACTTGCATCTTGTTATAAACACACCAATTAGAACTCCCCTCTGGAAGTTTGATTGATCAGTAATTATGTGGGCTTTAATAAAGGACTCAGTCCATAGGTGCTCTTTCAAGCTCCCCATCTGCTGGTTAAAGGACTCAATCCATAGGTGCTCTTTCAAGCTCCCCACCTGCTGGTTAAATGCATTGTCCCTGTAACCTTCCTGTCTCATCACCACCCCTCTTCTCTCAGAGCCCTGTGAATAATAAAGTACTTGAGTTAATTTTATGTATTTTGTTGCCTCCTCTGTGACTCATCCAACTGTCACATCTCCACCTAACTTTTCTCCAGTGACTCTTCCTCTGTAGTGTGGATACATTGACAGGAATGAACTGGGACAGCTCAGACAAAAACCACAAAGTTGTCTGCTAGTAAAAAGAAGGTTCCTGTGAGAGAGATACCTTGTTCTTGGCTGGACTCAGGCCATTAGACCATCCACCAGAATAAAAAAGTATACTATGAAAGCTCTTTAAGAACATCACAGTCATGCCCCCTGAAGTCCTGACAGGGTAGATTAAAGGTTAAAGTAACTCTCCAGAGAGACCTCAAGGCAAAATTAGAGAAAATACAACAATTGTTCTATATAATTAAAAAATGTAAAGAGGCATCACAATTGGAGAGATCATTTTACTATTAGTTTAACCAGCTGCATGCTTTTAGGTCAAATACATAATTACATTTATATGAAAAATGAGAAGAAGAAAACTAGAAGTATGTGAGATTCTCACATTATATCTGTAACATGATAAACACAGTTGCCTGAGGTTTGGATATGAGGCATCACCTAAAAACTCCTGTTAATTCAGGCATATTTAGAGGAGAAATGATTAGATTACAAGACCTATGACCTAACCAGTGCATCTTAATTTTAATACACTGACTGGGTGGTAACTGTAGAAAGGTGGGGCATGACTAGAGGAGGTAGGCCACAGGGGTCCTGTCCTATCTAGAATGGTGCATCTTTTCTGGTGCCCTTTTTACCTCATCAAGAAGAGCAGAGTTTTTCTGCTGGCCCCTTTCCACACCATGTACGACTTCATCTTATCCCAAACCAATAGAGTCAGCAGTCTGAGGACTGAGACCCCGGAAACCATTGGCTCCAAATAAGCTTCCCCTCCTCTAAATTGTATTTTTGAATATTTGGATCATTACTGCTGAAAATAGATATACACTTACAATTCTAAGACTAATTGCTTAATTATTTTTTTACCATCAATTTATTTGTAATGCAAATGAAATTCTAAATGGTTGGAACACCATCTTTTGAAATCTGAATAAGGCAAAATCTTTCTGACTGTAACATCCTAAACTATTCTTGGGGTTAGTCAAATGCAAACTTTATCCCATTCTGTCTTCACCAGATTAATTGTATATAAGCATATAGATTTAAAGAACTAACATAATTATATTCTCCTTGGAATTTTGAAGTACAACACTACTCAAAATATTATGATAAGCAAAAAATATTAGATCTAAAGTTTTTCAATAACGATTAATATCCTGAAGCGGGAAACATACTATTTTAGTATATACATAAAATAATACAGTCTTATTTACCTTTAAGAATCACAAGTAAATAATAAACTTCCATCAATTAATAATGATAACAGATTTTAAGCATGGAAAAACAATGTGAAAAGTAGAGAAAAGAGAATTTGAATGTGTTTCTGATTTTCAGTGATTTAATTTGAACTATTTGAAGCCAAAGCCAATGACTTTTTAAAGGGCTACAAACTTATCTTGACATTTGGATAACATCTAAGGAATGCTTTTCATACTTTTACTCCTTGAATATTTGTATTTGTGATCCCTTGATAGTTCATATGTTGAAATCTAAATGTGATGGTATTTGTAGATGGGGTGTTTAGGAAGAAAATAGAGTTAAGATTAGGTCATGAGGTTGGACCCTTCCTAAGGGATTAGCACCCATATAAAAAGAAGAAAAGACATAGCTTCTCTCTTTCCTTCTTTTTCTCCCTCTCTCCATTCCCACACCACATATCCCCCCCACCATTTGCATGCACCAAGGAAGGCTATGAGAAGACATAAAAAGTAGATGGCCCTCACCATGAACCTTATCATGGTGCCAACCTGATCTCAAACTTCCAGCTTTTAGCTCTAAAAGAAATAAAAGTTTGATGTTTAAGCTCTTCAGTATGCGGCACTCTGTTATGACAGCTCTTAGTTTTGTGCTGCTGTAACATAAGTCCTGAGTCTGGGTAATTTTTTTTACAGCAGAAATGTATTGGTGTATGTTACTTGAGGCTGGGAAGTCCAAGAGCAAGGTGCCATCAGATTTGGTGTCTGGTAAGAGGCCATTTTCCACTACCAAGATGAATCCTTGAACACTACATCATCTAGAGAGGAGAAATATTGTTCCATGTAGAAAGAGTGGGTGAGGGAAAGATAAAGCCAACATTGTACTCCTATAAGGTACCCAACATTGCAATAAAGCATTAGTCCATTCATTACAACAAAATCCACAGAACTAAAAGACTTTCAACTAGGCCCTACATTTTAATACTGCTGCATTTTGGATCAAGTTTCCAGTACAGGAACTTTGGAGTCATAATTAAATCACCCAGCAACACCCCAAGTGGACTGAAATACATATACTACTTTCAATATGCCTATAAGCTGTCAATACTACACCAATTGTATACTTTTACTACTAGGAAATTGAATTTGTCAAACACTTCATTAAGACATTCTCTATTCCTTTGCTTTTAATCAACGTAAGCTGAAGGATCAATACAGGAACATAAAATGAAAAGTAGTACACATACTTTTCAGGAGATTTCACAATCATAACTTGTATATTCTCGTTGCTACAATGCAGCGTGGTAAAGTACAAACAAGAGGTGAATTTATTTTTCAAGAAAGTTTTAATATATGCAATTTAAAACTATAGTTTCCACATTTTTCACAGTGCAATCCATTTGCAAACACTTTTGGCTTTTCGCTTTTCAGGACCCTGAACAACCAAGCTACATCTTACTGTGAACAAATTAGTTTTGACACCCTGAGACATTTAATTATTTGCAACAGTGAGTCAGATAAAGGTGAAGGTGAGAGAATTTTTTCAAGCTCTAGGGAGATATATACATGCTAAAAATGCCATTTTAGGATATCTTAACCCTAAAAATTCAATTAATAGGCACAATAGAGGTGTACACATAATAATGCACATTTCTAGGAAATAAATATATTACAAATTAAATAAGAGTGTAAAACTTAGCAGTTAATAATAATTTTCACAGCTTACTACTCAGAAGTTTTCTTTGGGACTACAGAAAATTTCAAAGATGGAAATAGTGTGAAGTTCATTTAGGACAGGCATTCATTTTACACTTGAGGGGACTGAAGTGCAGAGAGGTTTAGCGATTTGCTAAGGTCACTTGCCAGTCACTATTAAACTCAGGGAGAAAATAAAAAAATGTGTTTTTTTATTTCCCCAATATAATTTTATTAATTTCATTAATTCATGTGCCAACAATAACAGTTAAGAAACATCCAAAGCTTGTGTGGATTGATGATATTTAATGACAAAATAATCTCAAACAATGTTATAACCAAAAGTGTTTTGATTTTTGATAAACACATCTTTTGGTGATTATTAGAATAAAAATTCTACTCAAAGTTTGCTCAACATTTCATTAAGATATGATATTTTATTATTTTTCTGATGGCATAGAATTGTTTGGTTTGTTTTCTGTCAAATTGTGTGATTAATTTCTATTAATCAATTTGTCATTTACTTGGTTAAAAAAACTCTTTGTTCACAAATTTTGTTTCTCTTGGTAAAAATTGGGAAAATTGTTAGCACATTATGCAGCCAGGGAAAATAGTCAACACATTATACAAAGATGAGAGTACACACTTTTTCAAAGAGAATAATTAGCAGCAAATACCTCAGTACAATAATTGACATACACAAATTACTTTTCCTTGAAACATCTAAAAGTAATTTGCAGAAATGACTTAATTATCCTCTCAGCAGCTCACCAAGATAGCTATTGTATTGTAATTACAATGTACATTATATTAACAACATTAATGAAAATAATTAGTGCAGAAAATTCATACAGATTTATGCATGTACAAAGAAAGCTGGTGTGCTTCAAATAGACATGCTTGCACAGACAGTGGCACAAATAATGTTTTTGGTAAGGTGAACCCATAACTAAGGTTAAATTTTATTTGCACTTTCCTTCTTTGTTAGATTAGTTTTCTGCTTGGATAGTTTAAACATGTTCACATCTTTTTTTTCTGTTCATGATTTCTGCCTCAAAAAAAAAATTAACAAGAAGATGAGACAAAATTATATTCTCTGTGTGTATCCCAAAGGTATCCAAAGTGTGTGGATAATATTTCTTTTTTTTAACAACAACCATGACAATGAAGACAACAAAATATTCTTATTTGCTTCTTTATACTATCTAGAGGTCATAGAGTTAATTGATATATTTTGGTGATTTACAGCTAGTTTGTTTCCCTTTATTTCTAAAGATAGTCTAAAGTACAATTGACATGTATTTCTATGTATTTTGAACCAGATGTATCTAGAGTGAGCATAAGGTTTCAACCTATGTATGAACTAGGACACTATCAACATAATCAAGAAATCAAGTATATTCATCATCCAAAAATTTCCTTCATGTTCTTTAGTCTCAAAATAACTTTGATAATGAAAGAAGCAAGACAATGAGAAAAGATATACATTTTCTGTGATTCCATATTCATATGCCTAAAGAAAACAAAAAATAATCTAAAAGCAAATAAAATAAAAAAAAAACATAAAATTATGAATTCAGTCCATTTATTATGTTAATCAACATTTTAATTCACAAATAATATTTCATTATATAGATGGACATTGGGGATGTTGCCACCTGTGTTTTGGCTTATGAATACACCTGTGTAATGGTGTTTGCATGAACATATATTAATTCATTTTGCACATATACCCATAAACAAAATAACTGAATCTTACAACAAGTATGTTTGGCTGCAAAACAGTTTACTGAAGGGACTGTATAATTTTGTATTCCCATAAACAGTAAACCAGTGTATAGAGAATTTGCAACCTAGAAAGAATTGCTATAAAATTAAATGATCTTATTGAAAGCAAAAGGCAAACAACCTCATAATGCAAATTTATTATCAAATTGGACCTCTTAATTAAGGTTCTCCTAATTGATTAATTCATCCTAGAATTGAAAATGTAATCACACCATCTACCAATGAAAAGAAATATTGGTTGTAGCATTACTCTCAATGTTACAGTTTTAACTGCTTAATTGCTACAGTTTGCACTTGACAAATCCCCAGAAGATGAATCCTCCATTTCATGAATTTATACGTTATTTTATTCTATGGAAGGATTAAAGATATGGGTTTGGGGTTGGGGTTGCAGCTTAGTGATAGGGCAAATTCCTAGGAAGATTGAAGCTATGGTTTCCATCTCATAGTGAAATAAAACAAAAATGAATGAGAGATATAGTGTTGTATGAACAGAGAGGATAAATGTAGTATAGAGAAAGGGTAAACAAAAGTAGAAATGGAATGGGAAGGAAAAGGTCCTCAATGATTCCTTATGTACTTATGAGTAGAATCATATATATCACATGTAGAATAACTATTAGAATTATTTATATAATTTTGAAACATTAATTAGGATACACACACACACACACACACACATTTCTTCGAGTTAGATTGAAGTGGCAACTCCTTCCTAAGATGTTTCTTTTTATCTCTGTTAATAGCTGCAACCTGCTAGTTTCTGTAATCATGCTTGCTCAACCCATGCAGCAGGAACCAGAGCTGCCTAGAGAAAGGGAGAGAGATCAAGCCTTCTTACTTGAGAAAGTCTTGAAATGAATATAGGCTATGCTCAGCCTTTGGAGAAGACTCACTTGAGCCCACATTTGCTCTTCTGCATCTCCAAGTGCTGTTTGTCTCTTTACGTTGCCATAATTTTCCATAACTAGATAATTATATATATAAACAAATAAAACAGAATTCATTAAAATATTCTGCTGCATGTGGTTTCTTAATTTTCTAAATTAAAAATCCCTACTTGAAACTGTTATCATGGTAATCATTAAGGTTTGGGAGCATAATGTATTTTATGGTTACACAGTTTACAAATGTGAACATAGTAATGAGGGCTTAATGATTATTTTATTAAAAATAACCTCAAAATAAAGATGATAATAAAAATTCAAGTGATTTTTATGCTTTCAGCAAGAATATGTTCAATCTGCTTTTAATCCTGAAATATGCAGGGTTAAACAAAAATTCCAGTATTTTTGGTTTTTAATCATCCAATTTAGCATTGACTTAGTCTGTATATTATCAATTTAGCATACTATTTTCCAGTTTGTGATTTACTCCAGTAAGCTGAAAGAGGCGAGAGATAGATGAAAAGTTAATGATCAGGTAAGAGAGCCAAAACATACAAGACTGATGTACACTATGGGGAAAAAATGGTCTTATTAATAGAATCAATCTCAAAAATTAGACAAACAAAAGAGACATCACAGTAGAATAGAACTTGGCCCTATCTAACCTAAATGACCAGTGGCAGATACCTGACCCCTTTCAATTTCTGTGAAAAATAAATGGTAAGCATTTGTAGAAAAAAACTTGTTGTGTAGAATCTGAATTTCTTTCTTCCCTGCATGAATTAGGATACTTAAAACAGCTTTATTCAATATCTTTAGTAAATTTATATACATGCCCACTTTTTTTCAACAAATACTTCAAACATTTCCATTGGCAAAATTAGTTGTTATAATTTTTAACTTTTAAAGTATTTTAAATTTTTTTCACATAGTCTAAGTAACAATCATTTGAGATTTTTAAAGTCATTTTTTAATGTAATAACATAGGTCTCAATTTTCTTTGTTTTCTTTTTCCTTCATCAAATAAGATGATGGATTGTTTTTCTTTTTCAGAAGTGATAATAAGCAAAATGAAACCAAGTGATAAAACTGAAGCATAATGAATGGTGATTGCATGTTAGAGAAAAGAATAACTGCACTTGATATAAAGGGTAAGTGCCATTGTGTGAGAAACAATTCATTGAGAATAAACATTTTATGTTGTATTTTTATGGTTAATGAAGAAAGAGGGAGACAAAAATAGATCAAACTATAGAAAAACAGGATAAAAATATGCAATTAAATATCTCAAGCATCCAGGTTTATAGAAAGAACAGGGAATACTTCTTATATTTGATAAGTCCAGTGGCAGATATATAGAGAATATACTTCATTGAGTTATTGGACCAGATTCTTCAATCTCTTCTTTATTCATGACCTTTTCCATGTAACCCTGATCTTGATTGAAATGTGGTCTCCTTTATCCAAAAAATGCTAATAAATTTTATGAAGGTAGAGGCTTAAAATTGGCTTGTACAGCTGGATTTTCCTTTAATCAGTTCTGATATTGCCACAATAAGATGTTGATGCCATCCTGCTGCTTTATAGAGTATTGGAAGCAATGGAACTGGCTTGAAATATTTAATTACATATGAACTAGTTAAATTTAAAAATTTATAAGTAAACTTACCTGCAAATGCATAAGTGAGAATAAATAAATGACACAGAAATTGGAGTAGTTATTTCAAAGTACTGTTTTTGCAATGGTTTACAGTAAATTAGAAATTGCTAACTGCATTCAGAATAAGAAGACACGTTTATTTTCGATTCTTCTACATGAAACTATTCATGTTTGAATTTTATATGAATTCCCATGTTAAAATAAAACACATATCAACTTTATAGTATAAATTGGCTTCAGAAGAACTGGTATATTATTGACTACTGATAAATGATTATGAAATATTATATGTTAACTTCATTTCTGATTAAAATAAAACATATATAACATGAAGGTAGCTTGTCTATTGAACTACTATTACACCTACATATTTACTTCAGAGTTTGGTAAAATATATATATCATACTAATAAGTTTCATGGAACACATGGTACAGTCTGAGAGGAAACTAGGAATAGTAAAATTGCTGTTATCACGCTATCACAATATGCTGTTAACTTTTTATTTGTGTTAATAACATCATTCAATGTTACAAAAAACTTTATTGTAGGAAAGAGTCACTTTAGCCAAAGATAGAACTCATGATGACTGAATTGAAGGCTGACTTGTCAAATATTTATACAAGATATTGAAACAAAATGATAATAATTATAGATTTCCCGTTGTGACACATTGTGAAGTATACTTTCCCAAAACATTTTCATTCATATATCCATCCTTCAAATCCTATATAAAGGAAATTGAGAAATAAGAAATTCTCTATACCTTAGCAATATCTTACCTCATACCTGAGAAATTCAGTAATAGAGCCATGTAAATTTTCTCACTAGATTTTCCCTTTAGTTATCTAAAAAAATGGTATTAATATTTTTGTTGAGTGCATTTTTACATTAATCAATTTACCTATATAAAATTACACAAAATCTTTTTCTATGATTGTTTTGGTATATAAGAGGTTTAAATTTGAAATTAGAAAGGTATTATAAGTGATAATAATTTTTCTATCAGAGTCTGTTTATCATAAATCAGAATAAATGAATATAATTCTACATTACATGATGTATTTTTTAAATTATTTAACCTATTTTATTTTATTTTACAGTTCTAGGGATCAAACATAGGGCCTCATTTTTGGGAGACAAACTTTCTGGCACTGAGATATACCACAGACATTGCCCTCTTTCAGAGACACTATAATTTGTTATATAATTAATAAATAACCAAAAATCCCATACACTTATAATTTTAATTTCCTAGAGTCCTATAATCATACTTAAGTCCAAAAATAATACAAATCATTATTTCTATATGTTCAGTCATTTTTTCCTAAAAATAATTTTAGGATAAATTTTGTTGTTTGTTGCATGTATGTGAATACATAAATTAGAAATGTTGGTTGCCAATCATATAATATATATTATCAGTCACAATTAGTAAAATAAATACCTTCCACTGTCTACTAATCTTGATAGATTGATTACATGTCTTAAAAACTATTAATTATATATTTTAAAATATTTTATCATCTTGTACTTGAAGCAAATAGGATTAGAAAATTCATATACAGTTATCTTTTTCCATTGCTATGGCAGATGTCTGATTTGGTATTAAATTAATTACAAAATGCTTTTACTTTCTGACATTTGGTTATTTTAGACTTCAAAGGCAAATAGATTTTGAAGCAATATAATAACAAGCTTAAAAGTGTGAAGTGCAGCAGAGCTGAAAAGTGAAAACTCAACAGGCTAAGCTGGTTATTTCTTACAGAAGAGTTAATCAATCATCATGTAACAGCAGGAATAAAATGCAAATCCTGTGTAGTGCAAATAAATTTTTCCATACATCAAAGTTTTATTTTCTATATCATCAATAAAATTTAATCTCAAGATGGCCCTTTGTTAACCAAACTGATATATAAGTAGATTTACTATATTTTGAACAGTGTCCTGGAAGGTCACTATATTTCTGGGCAAGTTTTGGAGATAATTACCAGAAAAATTATAAAAACTGTGTATTGTAAAAGTTTATAATTTATCATATTACAAATGATAAACTGGATGCATTTACAATTCTGTTATTTCTAAACACTCATTGATTTACTGTCAGTATAAAATATTAAAATTCATTCATGAACTTTTATTAGATATAAAACAGGCATAGAATAACAGTTACAATCTATCACTTTTCACAAATATTAAAATAAACTCATCTGCATGTTATGTTGAAGCTCACCTATAACCTCATTTTGAGTAATTTATTTGTTGATTACCATGAAATCTAGAGGGCAAAAAACTAGGAAATTACTTTCTGTGCCCATAAATGTAGTGTATTATAATATAAACATAATTAACCATTCATTTGTAAAAAAAAAAAAAAAGTCTGTTTTCTCTTAAAGTAGCTCTTTAAAACATTTTTTTGTAGAAACATATATTTATTTCAATTTGTCTATCTTCTACCAGACAATTATAAGACTTTTTAAAAAATTGAGAAAATTGTTATTTTATTGACATATATTGATTTTTCAATTGCTATATATTTAAATGTATGCTTTTGAAACAAAAATTTGTTTATTTTATAAATATAAATTCTTTATGTAAGAATTAATATATACCATTCTCTATGAATCTAAGGACATTCACAAATATTTTAATTTTACATTTAGTATGTTGCTTAATATTTACATTCATGCCTTCTTTTTCAAGCTTCTCTCTCTTTGATCCCTTTAACACCTAACTCTTCACTTTTTCCATGGTAGATATTTAAGTTAATCTTCTTTAATATAAATACATTACAAAAGAAAATAATTGTTTAGTAAATATTATGGAAAATTTATAGAAATGTTAATTTGTTAACCACAAAATTATCTGTGTAATCAAAAATTGAAATTTGAACAAAAACAAATCACAAATAGTTAATTAGTTACAGGTTTAAATGCAGTATAGATACTACAGGTAAAATTTATGCACCTAAATAAGCAAACAATTCTTATAATTCCTTTACTTTCTGTCACACATACACAGGAAGATTCACTTTTTGTTATCATATTTATTAAATAATTCAAACATTATTAATTATGGAAAGCATCACATAAATGCAAGTAAAGACTTTTCTAAAAATGAAATCTTGAACTATCATGTAATTATTATTTAAATTTTATATTTACTAACAATAGAATACAGAGACAGCTAACCTAAGGTATAATTGTTTTGTGAAATAGTACTTATATTTTATAATTGATTATATAGCTTCTATTTATAAAAATTAATGCAAATTTATGTAAATAAAGATAACATAAATTCAAAAATAATTTTAGGCCAAAAAGATAAGGTTTCAACATAGCCGGACATTTTTATACAATATAATTTGAATGTAAAATAGTTTCCCATTTGCAAGATAAACACATCACAACCTTTATGTTATAAGACATGAGCAAAAGTAGAATAAGCACTTGTGAGTAAAAATGGTGGTAATCAAATTTGTGAAAAATGAACAAAAAATGACTAAGTTTTTAACAAGCTACTTTGAATTTATTTATCCTCAACAAACAGAAATTAAAAGGGCAGCTGTAGACTCTGGTAGAGAAAATCTCTCTCTCTTTATCTCCATGTGTTTGTGTGTGTGTGTGTGTGTGTACATAAAAATTATACATATATATGATAGAATGCTTATAGATATATCCCCAAATGAATTGAAAACAGAAACTCAAATCATGGCAGTGTATGTCATTAAAATATTATTTATGATAACTAAAAATGTGGAAATAATCCAAGGAATCATAAAAAGATGAGTGGCTATTCAAAATATAGTATAATAATAATAGAATAGTATTTGGTCATACAAAGGCATGAAGTTCTGATATATGTGACAACAATAATGACTTGAAAATTTTGCATTAAATAATGTAAGAGAGATGCAAAAGTACATGGAATATTATATGATTCCATATATAAGTTATTTTAAATAATCAAATGAGGTAAAGATAGAAATTACACTAGAGGATACCTAGAGGAATACTAGAGGAGATAAAAGAATTAGGATTTATAATTTAGTGTATGTACAGCCTCCATTTTGGTGATATAAATTCAGGAATTAATGACAATGTTATATAAAATTGTTAATATAATTAAAACCATAGTTACTCCAGGTTTTTAAACTCATGACTTTGACTTCTTCACAGTTTTATAAAATATTCTCTTCCAGATCATTCTACTGCATCCAAACTATGTTTAAAACTACCATTTCAAAGTTAGGGTACTGCAAAAACAGGAAGCTTTGCTCCTAGGAGGATTACCCATGGTATTTTATGGTGAGATGAGAGGGAGGTAAAATATGTGGTTTTGTCAGATAAAAGTAGAATAGAGATAGGAAAAGATATGGGAAATGTATGCCTTGTTAGTCTGAGATTATGAGTGAATGGTGAACCAGGAAGTAATTTTCCAGGTTCATGTTAAAATCACAGCCACATAAGGACTAAAATTTACATAAATAGTGGCTTGTCTGAGTCATTATGTGTGCACAGTGGAGAACAAGGAGAACAAGGTACTGTCCAAACTAAGAGAACAATGAGAACCAATTGACTTCAAATGTGCTTTGAAAACTCATAATGAGCAACTGTTGGAGGATGGAAGCAGAATGGGTTTTAAAGACAGTTCTCAAATCATTGACTGAAAATAAGGCTATGCAGACACCTGGAGAATCTATATAAAGCCAGACTAGAAAAGGAAAATATAAAAGAAGAAAAAAGAACAAAACAAAACAGAGTCATTAGCAGTCTTAGTCCATTGGAAACATTCCTCAGTTTAGTCCAGTAAAAATACCAAAGGGGAGAAATAAATTAGTCCAGAGATAGTGCAACATATTAACCAAAATATCCACACAGGAAAGTGTGATTCACATTCGCCAAAATATAGCTATCCAAAAGTACAACCGTATGGGCTGGGAATATAGCTCAGTTGGTAGAGTGTTTGCCTTGCATGCACAAGACCCTTGGTTCCATCCCCAGCACCACAAGAAAAAAAAAAAGTTCAACCCTGGAGTAGACTCAGATGTTGGAGTTAGCAAGTAAATGTTTAAAAGAAATAATTATAAATGTGATAAAATACTCTTTTTTTTGGTACTGAGGATTGAACCCACTGGCATTATACCAATGAACTATATATCTCCAGTGTTTGTTTGTTTGTTTGTTTGTTTTAATTTTGATACAAGGTTTCACTTAACTTCTGAGTGTCTTGCTAAATTGCTGAGGCTAATGTGAACTTGTGATTGTCCTACTGTAGGCTCCATATTCACTCCATATAGTCAAGCACCTTTATGTTTGCTGATAAAATACATTGTAAGTGGGCTGGCAAGCTTTAAAAAAAAGGAATATACCATAGATATATAAAAACTTTTAAAATAGACCAAAACAATCTAAATTTTAAAATGTAATAGCTAAGCTGAGGATGGTGGTTCATGCCTGTAAATCCAGCAACTTGGGAGACTGAAGCAGGAGGATCACAAGTTTCAAACCAGCCTCAGAAATTTAGCAAGGTCCTAAGCAACTGAGAAATATCCTTCATTAACCTTAAAAGTAAAAAATGACTGTGGATGTAGCTTAGTAGTAAAGTACCCTTGGGTTCAATCCTCAAGAACAACAAAAACAACAAAAAAGATAAAAAAATAAAATATGTTATAAATTCTAAAGAGTATATTTAAAGTGAAAGAAAAAAGAATCAGTTGATTTTAAAAATGGATAAATAGAAATTAAGTGAATCCTTCAAAAATAGAATTACTATATGATCTAGCAATCCTACTTATATGTATGTGCCTAAGTGAATCAAAATCAGAATTCCTAAGAGATAATTACACTCTCACATTCACTGAACATTATCACAATATCCAAAGCATGAGAGTTAACTAGATGACCATGGTATGGTTTCTATGTATCCACAGGTTAAAGTATCATAGGCTTGGTTGCCAATGTGGTTGCATTAGAGGTGGTAGAATCTTTGAGAAATGAGGCTCAGTGTGAGGCAATTATGTCACGGGGTATCTCCCTTGGAAGAAATTAATCCTGGTATTTTGGAATAAATTACTTCATGAAAGAAAAAGTTATTTAAAAAAGCAAAATAAGTTATCTCTGACCTCTAGCTTTCTAACTCACCATATAATCTGTCCTTCTTGCACATTTTTCTGCTATGATGACATTAACAATATTGTGATGCAGTCAAGGAATTCATCCAGAGAGGCCAAACAGATGGGGCTGTCATGTCTTGAATTTTATGCCTCCAAAATTATAAGTGAAAGACATTTATTCTCAATTATTTACCCAGTGTCAATTATTTTATTATAGCAACAGAATAAGCAGACTTACAGCCTAACAATGGGTTAACAGATAAAGAACACATTTGATATATGGAATATATATGAAATATATAAAACTATTTATCTATGAAAAAAAATATATATATATGAAATGTGATTAAGCTTTCAAGAAAAGAAAAAAATTGGCCTTGTGACAATTTAGGCTATCAAAACATTATTCTAAGTAAACTAAGCAAGGTACTCAAATTCCTATGGACAATTAAAGGCCTTCAAAAATGACAAATATGTGGCTAAATATAAAAGACGCTTGTGGACTAAATTATAAAAACTCATCTTTTTGATTCCTTTTACCCAGTACCTCTTAATGTGGCTGTCCTTGAATACAAGGCATTAAAGAAGGTAATTAAGATAAAATGAAGTAATAGGGGTGAGCCCTAATCTAATTGGACCAATGCCCTTATAAGAAAATGAAGTTAGGGCATCACAGAAAGGATTATATGTAACACATAGAGAAGAGAGCCATTTACAACTCAAGGAGACAACCTAAGAAGAAATCAATCCAGTCAATACCTCAATTTCAGACTTCCAGCCTCTAGAACTGAGAAACAACAAATATCTTTGACTTAAACTCCCATTGTATGGTACTTCGTTATGGCAAAATAGCAATCTGACATACAAAATAATTTTTCTATTACTTCTATTATAAATTTTTAAAATTTTTACCAAAAAATGAAAAGATCATCTAAAGTAAAAATTACATCACATTTTTTTACAACATAGAGATATATACCATGTTAAAATAACACCAATTATAACCTATGTCGAATAAAATTGCTACATTTTACTGAAATAAATCTGGTTATAAACAATTTGATTATAAAAGTTAAAACTATTTAATCCTCAAAAAATATTCACTATGAAAAAAACACAAAAATGAAGTTAAGGGCTGGGGTTGTGGCTGAATTGTAGAGTGCTTGCCTAGCATGTGTGAGGCCCTGGCTTCAATTCTCAGCACTATATTATAAATAAATAAAATAAAGGTCCATTGACAACTAAAAAATTATTTTAAAAAAATGAAGTAAAAAATCATCAGAGTGGACTGGGGACATTGTGCAATGGTTGAACACTTGCATATATATGAGGTCTTGGTTTTAATCTCCACCATAACATATATAATTTTCATTTTTTATGCATCAGTTAAAATTTTTAAAAATCAATGTAGAAACTAAAATGGTGAGTATAACATATGTAATTCAAAATGTGTAATTTTAAATGACAATAAAAGGGTAATAGAAAAGCAAAAAAATTACACAAAAAATCATAATGTTAGAAGTAAATTTCAATATTTTATTAATTGATTAAATGAGTGAAAAGAATATCCCAGTAGAAAGTCATCAATATTAAAATTAAAATTAGTTATTTTAAATATATGTAATCCACAAGCAGTACCCGTTTGATAAAGGACAAAGATAAATTGAAAAATGATACAATGAAGATACAGCATGAAGAATTATGAGTGCTGACATGTCTATAGTATAATATAAAACAAACCACACATTAAAACAAGACATATTGCTATAGGCAAAATGGTAATTTCAGATTAGTTACCAGAAAGATAATATCAAAAATGTACAAGCCACTAATACATAAAACAAAAAACAGGAACTGAGGGAGAAATAAAAAATTAAACAAACATAATTTAATTTACACAAAATCAAGTAAGTATGTAGAAGACATACACTACATTAATTTTCTTGTTCTAATAGCTACAGAACACTTCGTCATTCCACACATCAGGATACACATTTTAAAACATATGAAACCCTGTATAATATTACCTTTAATGGCAGATTTATCTGTTCTATCAGAAAAACCTTTGCATTTTAATTTTCTTTTGTGATTATTAAGGAATGTGTATGCATATGTGATTAAATCTAAATTAATACTTCAAAGAACTGTTAACACCAAATGACATACCTTCAAATTTGTAGTTCCATAGTTAATAACAAGTAAATAAAGGTCATAATCTAGAGTAATATTTTTGAGAGCAAAAATCCATTTATGGCATTTTTAAAACTTTGATTTTATTTGATATGACACTATCTGATTGTAAACCTGACACAGTTTTCTGTACTGTGCTCCAGAGTAAAATGTAGGCTCTCTGAGGGCAATTCAGTGTGAGTCCTTATCCTGTTTTATACCATGCTGTTGCCAAAGCAGTGTGAGATGCATAAGAAATTCCTCAGTAGATATTTGCTAAATCATTCAATTAATGAAGGTGCAATAATTAAGTAAATAAATTTAGCACCAGGCTAACATTATATAGTTTAGTTTTGTGGAGCCATAAGCTTTTTGAAGATTGTAAGGCTGGAATATTTTTTTAAAATGCTAAAAGTGGTTGAGAAGAGGAAATTAGATTTTATCAAAAATATGGTCTTTGGATTAAAGGACACTTCAAGACCATGAAATAATATCTGTTAATATGATTATAATGCGTAATGATGGTTGTCTGATAGATGGCAAAAACTGAAATGGAAAGGCATCCTAAACACTAAGCTAGCATCAGTATCAGAATACACAAACGATCATTTATTTCAATTATAAGTTTACTGTAAATTCACAAATATGTTATTTACAACAAAACTGGGTTTCAGAACAGGAGAAAGAATAAACTGAAGAATTTAAACTATAATGTACTTTTCTAAATGGACCCATCTTTCATAAGTGAATATAAATAAATATTTTTGTATTTAAAATATTACTAAAAATTAAGGGTTGAAGTTCAATTTTATTATTATCCTTAATATTTCTGTATCTTGCATTGACCTTTCCTTTGTCATATGTAACATGCCAGAAACTGAAATACCAAATTTATTTTTTCCTTTTAAAATAATATTTTATGGAGGGATGAGAAGATGGTGCATTAGAGGAAGGATGTAGTACCAGACTTAAAAAGTGGGAAGCCTTTTCCTCAGTGAGGTGGGTAAAGGGAACTCACTGAAATTCCATACTGGACAATAAAAGAAGCCATAGAGACACCAAAAGTCAGATATATCAAACATATTACAAGAAATAATAATTTAGAGATGTACCAGTTTGATTGGCAGCAGTGGTAGAAGCTGCTGTGGGAAGGAGAAGCATAATAGTGAGAGAGGAAAGCATAATGAGGGGATTGGCTTTGGGGAATCTGGAATAAACAGGGAGGCTGATCTTAATGGACCCAGAGTGTGGGGGGGGTCAGTTTTTGTGTGAAAAGCAATCAGAATAGCTGAGCCCATGGGTGAATAGTTCAGTAGGAACCTTTATCATTAGTGTGGGAACCATTTGTAAGTACTGTTTGGCAGTGGGTGAGCAAAGGCATGGAACAAACTAAGAAAAAATGTTTCCAGCTGACCGAGAAGTTGTTTATTATTGGCCACACATGTGGATGGACCAGTGTGACTATAAGGGATGCAAAGAGAATTGTGCCTAGAGTCCAGGGTTTGGATACCGAGAGAGAGAGCTTCTTTTGTTGCTGGTGCCCTGTAAGAGCTATTGGGAAGAAGTCCATAACTTGCCACACAGGAGAATCAGCACTCCAGATTGGCTACCTAGTAATTCACATACATAGTGACAAAGGTAAAACCTGTGGAGGGTTAGTCCTTATGTCCTAAAAGTAAAATTTATGGGAGACTTATGAGATACAGGTATCCAGCAGAAACTGACATTGCCTCAGTAATAGGGGGCTGTGGATCAAATCTGAAATACCCACCAAAGGTAAGCCAAGAGTAAATATGAACTACTTGAACTTACAATTTAGAAGTATGCACCATAGTCCCTACAGGAGTGCACAGTTTGTAAGCATTCATCCATCTAACCTACTCTATATAGGGAAATGGGAAAATGGATTACGATAATCAGTTTTGACTTCTAGTCACAACGTCTGGCAGCTAGGTGAAGAACATTAAGATATTGGACTTCACAAACTTCAGACCTTGACCCAAGGGTTTGGGAGTCCAGAAATAAATACAAAGAAAGAAAATCCATTAATGTCAATAGTTTTGACCACCTCAGCAGAAACAAGCCCTTTATTTCACATTAAGAAATTTTATTTTTGCCAAGATCCCCCCTTTTTTATTTAATTATTTTCAAACTTTATTTCATTTTATTTATTTAATTCTATGAGTTTGTGTATGGGTGTTGGACTATGTGTGGTGGGGAGGGTATATGAATTCTCACTGCATGGATAGGTGTATAATTTTATATACATATATACATTTACATATATACATATAACAATATATATTAATATAATTTTATTTTCATTGTAATTGTTTTATTTTCACTTATTTGTTTTTTATGCATGCTTTTACTTAGGTGGGGTAAAATATTATATGGGTTTGAGTTGTTTTGATATTAAATTTGCTTGTTCATACCTTGATTTTTGTTCCTACTATTACTACTTCTTCTCTATCTTCCCCCATGAATAGAAAATTTTCCTGTTCCCTCTTCCTCTCTTTAAGTATTTTATTACTTTAGCATGTGTTATCTCTCCTTCTTTGTAGCTATAACCTGCTACCCACCTCCAGTTTCTTCTGTGTTCAGTTTTTAAATATTTCATTCTTTCTTTTGCCTTCCTTGCCTATTTGTCCTCACTTAAGAAACTGTAATCACACAGAAACTAATAGAATTATATAGTTTATGTAATTTCTATCTCATTAATATACTAATACAGTGGACAATATAGAAGATAACCTGATATTTAATGCCTGACCTAGATCACATTTTTTTGTTGTTGTTGATGCTAATATTAAATGCTTACCTCATCATTTCTATAGAGATAATAATTTGTGTTATATATGTCAAAGTAGACGACAGACATTTATCTTAATGCTGCATATGTGTTGCTACCATTAATGCTCTTTCTGGCTCTTTCTGTCTTCGAAGAGGGGCTACAAAGTTATTGAGAAACTTAAAGTTCACAGAGTAGAAGTCCACCTTCCAAGAAATACTAACAATTCAAGACAATAAGCAAGTAATAGCAAACCTCATTCTATACATTATCTAACTCCACTTGACCCTCAATGATGCTTTAACACATACAATAGAAGAGACAGAAACCCCAAACTAACAACCAGGTTTCAAGGTGGAACAACCAAAGGGGGAACTCATCTCCTACTCCTGGACTCTGCTCCCACATCAGAAACAGACAAATGTCCCAGAAAAAAAAAATGTAACTATATACCAAGGCACACTTATAAAAGAGGAAAGAAATCAAGCTTAATTGATGGGCAAGCCAAGTCCTTTGAAAACATGAGAAAACAAATTCACAATCCCTAAAAGATCACACAGATATAGAAGTAGATAAAATTCCACAGAAAGACTACAAAGAACTGACTACTAAAGTGGTCAATAAACTAAAAGATGATCTAATTGATGAACTAAGAGAGCAAAAGCAGGAAAAGAAAGGCCGTAAAAATAGAGATAATAAAGCACAAACAATAAGAAATAGAAGACATTGAGTCAAACAAAAAAATTCAAATTCACTTAAATGTACCACCAACAGATTAGATTGCATAGAAAGCAGATCAGGCTTGAAGACAAAACCTCAGGTCTTAGAGACAGTTTATATGAACTTGAATATCTAATAGACCTCAAGGGAAAAAAATCAAAATATAAAAGTCCTCTGACACAGTAACAAGGGAACAAACCTGAGATTCATTGAGATAAAGGAGAATAAGGAAATATAGGCTAAAGTTGTTAAGGACATCCTGAAACAGATAGTGACAGAAAAATATCCCCCATAATGGAAATGAAATAAATATCTACACACAGTTACCATGGAAGATTCCAAATGGATAAGATTACAACAGAACCTCTCCAAGACATATGATCATTAAAATGTCTAACATATAAAATAAGGAAATATTAATAAAAGATGCAAGAGAAAAATATCAGGTCATATTTAAATACAAACCAAGGACAAACACTTTTGATATCCAGATAATCATTAGAAACTATTTTGAAAATTTATACTACAACAAATTGGAGTCTAGAAGACACTGAAAAATTTCTAGACACATATGACCTGCCCATATTGAATCAGGAAGACATAGAAAAGTTAAACCAACAAATATCAAGTAACAAAATTGAAATAGCAAGTAAAGGTCTTCCAAAAAACAAACAAACAAACAAGCAAACAAAGCCAAAGCTGAGTGTTAGCAGATGTTTAAAGAAAAATTAACACTATTCCTTGTCATCATTACATAAAATTAAAAGGTATAATGCTTCTAAATACATTCTATGAAGTTAGTATAATGCTGATACCAAAATCAGATGAAAGTACACCAAGGAAAGAATCTACAGACCAGTATCCCTGATGAACCTAGATGGAAAATTCCTACCAAATAGTCACAAATGGCATTCAGAAGCAAATCAAGAAAGTGATATATCATGATCAAATGAATTTCATTCCACCATACAAGTTTAGCTCAACATACAGAAATTAATAAATATAATTCATCACATAATAAAATTAAGGAACCAGGCTTGGTGGCACACACCTGCAATTCCAGCAGCTCAGTAGGCTGAGGCAAGAGTATTACAAGTTCAAAGCCAGATTCAGAAATTAGGGAGGCCCTAAGCAATTCAGCAAGACCCTTTCTCTATGTAAATAATTTTAAAAGGCTGGCATGTAGCTCAGTGGTTAAGCACCACTGGGTTAAATTCCCTGTTACCTAAATGAATAAATTATGAAAAAGAGTTTTATGATTACCACAATAAATGCATAAAATTCATCACTCATTTATGTTAAAAATGCTGGAGAAACTAGGGATAAAAGTAACTTTCTTCATTGTTATAAAGGGTACATATTTAAGTGGCACCCCCTTTCTCCACAGAAAAGCCCTCTTCACCATGGCTGATTTTAGGACTGTCAGCAAAAGAGTCTCTGCAAAAGAGTTCAGTATAGATAAACTTCCTATTTTCGTGTCACCCTGTTTTACTTGGCCACTGGCCAAGTAGATACCAGCACTTCATGTGCTGGACACCCCTTACTAGCTTTTCACAGACATATCCAGTATAGTACTTTGAAGAAATGTGCATACAAGTCCTCTGGCCTTGAGCTGGGCTTCTCAGAGATGTCTACATTTTTAAGATAAGTTACAAATGGGCCCATGGTAACAGCTGGCAGGGGCGAGGAAAGAAAGTGTAGAAGAAGCTCTCCCCTTCTCAGGTGTTGTCCTTGAAGGGTTAACATGCCCAGAACAGTGAAATAAAAAGCTGCTTTTATGTGAACTTCTGCAGACTGTGAACTTCTGAGCCCCTCCCCTTACATGCTGGGTATAAAACTCTGAAACTACCTGAACTCGGGGTTCAGGGGATTAATTGATTCCAGCAAAAGCTGTGCTTCCTTGGAATTTCTTCCACCAGATTAGTTAGTACATCACCTTTAAATTCAACCTCACACAAAGTTTCAGAATAGAGGAGAAATGTAGCATTTCTTTGCCATGACATAACACAAATTGCGTCTATTCCAATTTCCAAGAGAGTCCTCCTTTCCTCTGAATCCCCACGAGCCCAGTCTTCATTGTCTGTAGTTTTGTCGGCATTCTGGTCTTATGAGCTCCCACCAGAGTCACCAATTAAGCTTTCCAAGGAAGCAGAGAGAGAAAAACTGTTCCACTCACCAGGAACAAAATATGTATCCAGAAGGTACATCCCCAATTGTCTACCTCCTCTAATCATACCCTACCTGCCTGCAGTTACCACCCAGTTAATCCAATCAAATGTATTGATTCACTGATTAGATTAAGACTATCATAAACCATGACTTCACATCTAAAATTTCTTGCAGTGTCTCATACCTTACCATAAAACCAGCAATCCTATTCCTTGATATTTATCTGAAAGACCTAAAATCAGCATGATATATTAATACATGCACATCAATGTTTATACAGCATAATTCACAATAACTGAATTATGAAATTATGGGCCAGATACCCATCAATAGTGAATGGATTAAGAAAATATTGTACAGATACACACTGCATTGTGTATCTATAAAATATTCAGCCATGAAGAAGAATGAAATTATGGCATTTTTCAATAAATGGATGAAAATAGAGAACATCATGCCAAGAAAAATAAGCCAGAATCAGAAAATCAAGGGTGTAATACATTCTTTCATATGTGGAAGCTACAGCAAAATAAGGAAAAAAGGGAGAGGTCGAATTTGACACCATAAAGATATAAGGAAGCTCAGTGGAGTCAAAAAAAGATAAAGAGGGACTAGTCTTGTTACAAATTTTTATATATTTTAAATTTAAATTATTTCCATTTATTAGATCTTAAGTAATTTTTTATTGTAATGAGCATAATAAGTCTTATTTAATACACTTAATGGTTACAAGAACATTTAAACGATGCCTTTCTAAAAGCATGGAAGAACTATTCATTTTGGTTGCATTTGCTTTTGAGCAAATTAGTTTGATCTTACAACTTTTGTGACTAGTTTATTTCCCAAGGCATAGTATCTTTAAATTATATTGTAGCATTTGTCAGAATTTCCAAAGCTATTGAAAAATTCATTATAAATTTTGTATTTCATGGTTAAATGAACAATAGCCAATATAAAATTAAAGTGAACAAAGGCAGAAACCTGACACCAATGATACTGCACTTTAAGATATATTGTAAAACTCCTGTGATAATATTAGTCAGTTTTTCTTTACTCTGACCCAAATATGTCAAAAAAGCATATTTCCTTATTTTTATTTGTGTATTATAACTGTAAATATTGCTGGGATTTATTATTACATGTTTTTACATGTATACAATAAAACTATATATTGTAGGCAACATCATTCTCCAGTATTTCTCTTTTGCCTCCCGCTTTTGATCCTCTTGGTCCTTTTCCTTTACTCCACTCTCTCTTCAATTTTTATGAGATTTCATTCCCATTTCTTTTGTATTTTCCACTCTAGCTTTCACATATTAGAGAAAATAAGCAACCCTTGACTATCTGAGATTGACTTATTTCACTTAACATTATGTTTTTAAAATTTGTATTAATTTTCCTGCATTTGACTTAATTTTATTCATCTTTATAGATGGATAAAATCTGAGTGTATGTGTGTGGGGGGGAGTGATATATATATATATATATATATATATATATATATATATATATATATACACACACATATATATATCACATTTCTTTATACATTCAACTGTTGATAGACCCCTGGTTCAGTTTTTAAGTCCATATTTTGGCTATTGTAAACTGTGCTGCCATAAACATAGGTATGTATGTATCAGTATAGTATAATGACTTTAATTCTTTAGACTAAATATTGAAGAGTGGGACAGCTTGGTCATATGATGGTTTCATTCCTAGTCTTTTGAGAAAACACCATACTCATTTCCATAGTGGTTGTACTAATTTAATTTACATGCTCACCGACATTGTAAAATTGTTCTTTTTTTTTTTTTAACCACATCCTCTCCAGCATTTATTATTGTTTGTTTTGGGGCTGCTATTCTGACTATAGTGAGAAAAACATCTCAGTGTAGTTTTGAAATACATTTGAATTTCCCTAATTGTTAATGACGTTCAATATTTTCATATATTTTTGTCCATTTGTATTTCCTATTTTAAGTATTTTTGTTTAGATAATTTGTCCTTTATTAATTGCTTTTGTTTTCAGAGTTTTTAATATATTCTTGATATTATACTTCTGTCAGAAGTGTAGCTAGCAAAGATTGTATCTTGTTCTGTAGGTTTCTTTTCACATTCTTAATTGTTTCTTGCTGTATAGACACTTTTTAAATTCATGCCATCCCATATATTAATTTGATGTTTCTGGATCTTCTAGAGTCCTATTGAGAAACTCATAGCTTGTGTTTTTATGCTGGAGTGTTGATCTTATGTTTTCTTCTAGGTGTTAGTTTTTTTTTCCTTCTAATTCTGAGGTCTTTGATTCATTTTGAGTTGATTTTTCACATAGTGCTAGATAAAGGACTAATCTCATTTGTCTACATTTGGATAACCTGTTCTCCAAACACCATTTATTAAAAAGATTGTGTTTTCTCCAACGCATGTTTTTTGTCATCTTTGTCCAATATCAGGTGAGTGTATATTTGTGGGTTTGTCTCTATGTGTTCTGTTCTGTACCACTGATCTAGTTTCAGTTTTTATGTCAATACCATGCAGTTTTTGTTACTATAGTTCTGTAAAATTTGAAGTCAGGTATCTTGATGTCTCCAGCATTAATTTTTTTGGCTTAAAATTGTCCTAGCTATTCTGGACCTTTCCTTGTTCCAAATAAAGTTTAGAACTCTTTTATCAAGTTTTGTGAATAATATTATAAGTATTTTGATGGAGACTCCACTAAATCTGTATATTGCTTTTCATACTATGACTATTTTTACAATATTCATTTTGTATAACTCTAACTAGTTGACATGCCAAATTTTATAAACACTTTTGAAGATAGCTTGAAAGTTTCTTACAAAACAACAAGCACTCTCAGCATACAATTCTAGAGTAGCATTTCTTAGCATTTACCCAATGTATTGAAAATTTATGTTCACATAAAACTCTGTACTATTTTTTTATAGCAGCTTCATTTGTACCTGCCAAAATATGCAAGCAACTGGAATGCCCTTCAAATAATGCACAGATCAATAGAATATGATATATTCATGTAATGATATATTATTCATTCATTTTAAAAATGAGCTATGAAACCATGAAAGTCATGAAGCAACTTTAAATACACATTACTTAATTAACTAAGGCAATCTAAAAGTCTACATACATACAATATGATTCCAACTATATGATATTCTGAAAAAGGCAAAACAATGAAAACAGTGGAAAGATTAGTAGCTGCTGGGGCAGACAATGCAGTATAAATAGACATAACAGAAGACATTTTTAGGGCAGTTAATATATTGTATACAATATTATAACATTAGATACATGTCACTATGCATTTGTCTAAATCTTTAGAATGCATTACACAGTGAACCCTAATTTCAACTATGGCCTTTAACTAATAATAATGTTTCAATATTGGTCCAATTATAGGAAATGTACCACAATAATGGAAGTTGATAATGATAGTTATTATTGGGGAGAAGTAGAAGGTATTATTTGGGAATTCTTTATACTTCCTTGCTCATTTTTTACAAAAACCTAAAACTACTCTAAACATCATCTATTAATTTAAGAAATATGTGAATAAAATTCAGTCAGAAAAAATATATATACATATATAAAATAAACATCCCAGACAGACACACTTACCTGAATATATTTGTGAGTACATTGGAATGAGCATGAAAGACATTAGAGTTAAATTTATTCTGTTAATGCTTTTTATAATTCAGATCGTGATTGGAGGAGAAAATAGTAAAAAAGGGAAAGAATATCCCTTTAAAGGCTTGTATAGTTTTAATTTTTAGACTAAAAATACATTTTTATATTGAAATCAATGAAATTTAGTTCATACCATTTCTACTTCCTGGTGCTTTATCCCAAGCTGCTCTCCTCTTCTACACCATCCTACAATGATGTGCCTCATCTCATGCCCTAAGGAATGGCTTCATCTGTTGACTGAGAGCTCTGAAACTGTGAGCCCCAAATAAACTTTTCCTCCTGAAATATTTTTTTGTCAGTTCTTTTGGTCACAGCAGCAAAAAAAGGTGACCAAAATATTTAATTTCAACAATGATTTTGAAAGTGGCAGATTTTATTTCTTTTACTTCTGAATAGTATGTGCATCTGTAACTTTTTAAAATTTATTCATCAATAGTATTCAGATATATAAAAAATAATCATGATAACTACTCTCTAGGGAAATACAAATCAGAATCACAATGAGATATAACCTCACCTCAGGAAGATATCTCACATTTCTTAAAACATAAAAAAACCTTCATGTTCCCAAGGAGTTACCATTATCCATTGGATATGTCTACATGGGATCCTGCATATAGAGGAAATATCAGAAAAGAAATCACATCTTGCATTCTATCAACCATCACCTCAGTTGTTAAGACACTATTTTTAGGAAAACTTATGAGTTTGTGTAAACATAATATAAATTGATATCTTTATACTTTTTAACTGTAAATTACATTGGAATAGAAATACTTCAGGAACAGACCAGAGTGGATATTTCCATTATAGGCAAAGAAACTGGTATAGTATAGTAGGCAAAATAATTGAACAGATATTTTCTCAGGAAGATACAGAAATGCCAAAAAAAAAAAATCATCAGAAAAATGTAAATAAAAAAAAACATTGAGATATCATCTCACTAATTTTTACAATGCTATTACCAAAATATAAAAGATAAAACCTGAAGGATGAATAAAGGAAAATCTTTGTATATTTTTGGTGAGAATGTAAATGAATTAATCTACTATGGAGATCACTATGTGGGTTACTCAACAAATTAAAAATGAAAATACCATGTGACGCGAAAATCTCCAAAGGAAATATATGTGTAAAATCTCCTACCTTCAATGGAAATGAAACCAGCAACTCTCATGAAAATGTCTGTAATCCTGTATTTATTGCATAATTATGTGCAATAATAAAATGTATAAAAAAACAAGTATCTATTATTGGATAAATATAAAAATTTGTGGTACACACATGTGCACATACATATGCATTATTTAATTCTGAAAAGGGTGCTGGGGGCCTGCCCCAGCAAGATCCAGGGAGTCCTCAAGGAAGAGTGGCCTCAGTGAAAGAAGCAAGACAAAACACTATGGTGGTTGCAAATTCAAGTAGTCTTCAGAAAAATCTGCTGCTCCCTGTGGAGCCTGTTATTCTTACATACACTTTTTCAGATGGTTAACAGGACTTTTGGCCTGATTTTCCTGATTTACATATTTTCCTTGTGAATTACACAACCTTTTAGCATGCATAGACCACACTTCTATTTTTGCTTTTCCTTTTGATATTTTACTAAGCTATGATTAACCTTTTAAACTGCTAAAGAGTTTCTTTGTTCCTTGGTCAATGTACACCAATTTTTGAACCTTTGTAACCTCTGACTAAAGGGAAGATTCTGCATGTCAGTCCATTTTCTATTTACATTAGCTATATATCTTCCATTTTCGCCATATATCCCCCATAAATGTCAAGGGAGGGTCTGTGGGTGAGGGGAATGTATTCTTATTAGCGTCCCTGCACCTAGAGGGCACCATAGTCTTCCTTTAATTAAATAAGCTATAAATGGTGGGCCTTGCACGACAATTCTTTTCCTGTAAATAGGCTTGCACACAGGTTGTGCTTTTGGATCAGGAGACCTAGAAGAATACGTCAACTGTGGAGCGAAGAGTTTTTGTAACCTAAGATTTTTTTCCCAGAAATCATGCTCTGGGACTATGTATTCATGTTTACTTATATTCTTAATAATATTAGTGTTTTAAAACAAATCTCAGGACGTTTTTTGTCATATTCGTAGTCTGATTCTAGGAAATTTCCCATACGTTGTAACAACATATGTTTTTAGTTTGGATTGATATGCTTCCTGTTAACCACATTAATATTCCCAGGATCAGAGCAGTCAAAGCATCTGATGATTTGGGTTTCCAGATGTGTTTCCCTGCCACAACATCCTCCACGCTGTAACCCTGTCAGACAGCAGGGGCAGGAACACCTTCACTAAAGAATAGGCTAGAGTTTCAGAAAAACAGAAAGAATCCTAAAAGTGATTATAATAACTGAAATAAGCAAAAAAGAGAAAGTGCTGCATGATCTCATTGTGTATGGTATTCAAAACAGAAAGAAAAGAAAGTCAAATACATAGAAAGACAAGGTAGAATTGGGTCATCTGGGGCCACAGGATGACAAGAGCTAGATCAAGAGTACACATTTTCAATATGTAGAATGAGAAAACTTATAGAACAAAGATAAAGTACAAGGACTGTAGATATTAATTCTGAGTGTAACAAAAATTTTCTGAGAGTAGATTTTAGATATTATTACCACACACTCAAAATTATATGTGAGGTAATATGTTAACTTGTTTAATTCTAGCAGCTATTTAAAAATTTTGATTTTTCAAAGTATCATATTATACAATTTAAATAAGTTACTAGCAGAAAATAATTTTATAATTTCTAAATAAATCTATATGAGAAACAGTTTCAAACAAATCGCACACTAGGTTATGTGGTATAAGAAATTTGGTGTTCTTGCACAGATAATATTGAATATTATAGTATACTAAGAGGGAAAGAAATTATTGGTAAACCTCTTATGAAATCTTATTTGTTGAATGACTATGATAATGGCAGACTAGGGGAACACACTGTAAGTTTCTGCTTTCCAAAAGTTAATTAAAATAATGGTTCCAAGGTGGCATGACAAGGTGGGAAGACAGCAGGAAAGTACCAGATGGTAATGTGCAGAGCTAGTAACCAGATGTAAACCAAAAATATAGGGATTTAAAATATAAAGAGAATAATAGGGATAGGCTATTTCAATACTGGGCACATAGTGAACCAGTGGGGGATGGAAGTTTCCCCTCCAATGATGTGACACTTTCCCAGTTAGTTTAAGAAAAGTAGACTACGCTGTTTAGCAAATTTTCAATTTGAGCAAGAAAATATATTCAGATACTTCAGCAGTGAACTAGTGCATGTCATAGTCCTAGTACTTACCAGTGGATTCAGTGAAAGAGGGGTAGTCCAACAGCTTAAAACTACATATTGTTAGGACTTTCCGAGGGGAATATTAGAAATCTCTACAATTTTATTTTAGTTTTTTATGGTTTTAATTTTCTACTCAAATTTTTTTTATCTTATTCTTGATTTTCTTTCTTTTTGTGTACCCCCAATCCAACAGCTGTTTACACTTTATTCTTCACTGGATCAATGGGCATCCAAGTGATGCCTTAATCTGCCTAGGAAAGAAACTCCAACACAGACTTATGGGAATGGAGAATCAGCTGCTAGTCTCCAGATCTGCAGAATGGAGAAGAGAGAAGAACACTTTCATTTGAAAATGGTTTTCTGAATTCTGTGTACAGGAGAAAAACCAACATGGAGTAGAACTGGATGAATTCCAGATTGGGTGTAAAGATGCCACCTGTGGCATCCTCTCACAAGCCTAGTGTCATGTGCCACAGCTGGAACTCTCTGAATAATCTGCTGATGCAACCTGGGTACTTTCTACACACGTCCTCCCCAACTCATGAACAGATGCTGAAAACAGGGAGTGTAGCAGTGGGGATTAGTCTGCAGTATGCATAGGTGAGAGGGCCAGTCAACAACTCCTTCCAGAGTTACTCTCCCATCCCTGGGTATGAAAACAGTTTTATTGAGGCCATATTCTACTCTGAAACAAAAACAACAAAAATATTTTCAATACTTGCTGGCCAGCAAGAAAAGGGTGGAGTTAAATATACAGAAACCCCTAATTAATTTGAACAGTTTGGGTGAAAACAGAGAATGAACAAACTGTATAAAAATTGTGTCCCATAAATATCCTCATAGATGGGATATTCAACAATTAAAATCTTGCAAAAAAAAAAATCCCATATGAAAATCTCACGAAGAGAAAATCGAATCTTCTTATGACCGTTGCTAATTGTTTGTGTAAAGTGCTTTCTAGTGCCTTCCCTCAGTATATATTTTTTTCATAGCTCCTATTTTAAGTACTTTTTCAGTTAATTAATTCTTTCCTCAACACCACTTTTCTTTTTCCTCATGTTAATTTCCTACTCTTCTTCTTCATTCTTCTTTCACTTCTCATTTTATTCTCTGATTTCCTTATGTGCCCCGATTTTTTTTCCTGTCTTTTTAATTTCCATTCTTCAAATACTATTTGGTATTAAATATACTATCACTAATATTCAACTTTTCAGTCTGTTTTATGTTATTTCTCACTTTTCTAACTTATTAAGAGTTGTAGTAGTCATTTATTATGTTTATAAATATGTGTTGCTATATGGTTTATAATTAAGGTACCACAGTTATTGACTTACTCTTTACTTCCAAAGTAGTACTGGGGGTTTCACTTATTGCCTTGATTATTCTAACAATTAATATTCCACAACCTATTAAAAAGATTTTACATGATGTTAAATTTGTTTTATTCCAGGAATACAATAATGATTCAACATATGCAGATCAATAAATGTAATATATCACATAAATAGAACCAAAGACAAAAAGCACATTATCATTCTAAAAAATGCAGAAAAAGCATTTGACATAATTCAACATTCATTCATATATAAAACTTTAAAGAAAATAGCAATAAAAGGAACTTCTCATAATATCATAAAAGGCAAAAAAAATCAACAATGTACTAAATGGGAAAAACTAAAAACATTTTCTCTAAAATCTAAAATAAAGACATGGATGCCCACTCTCATCACTCCTATTGAAAATAGCACTTGAAACTTTAGCCATGGTAATTTTTACAAAGAAGAAAATAAAAATGATACAAATAGGAAAGGAAAAAGTCAGCTTTTCCTTTGTCTGCAGTTATGATCCTATACTTAAAAGATCCTAAAATTTCTATTAGAAACCTTCTATCTCATAAACAAATTCACCAAAGTAGAAAAACAAAAAATAAGCACATAAAACTCAATAGATTTTCTCTATAAAAGTAATGAATCTGGTGAGAAAGAGAACAGGAAATAAAAATTCCTATCACAAACAGCTCAAAACAAAACAAAACAAGAAAACAACTCGTGTACCTAGGAATAAATAAATTGAACAAAGTAAATGACCTCTATAAGAAAAATTACACAGAACACTGAAAAAAATTTAAAGAAGACATTAGAAAATGGAAAGACCTCCCAGGTTCAAAGGCAGAATTGATATTATTCAAGAAGCCACACTACTAAAATTGACATTTAGATTCAATGTAATCTCCATCAAAATACTAATGATATTCTTCTCATAACTAGAAAAATAATCCTTAAATTTATATTGAAGAATGAAAGGCCCAGAACAAGCCAAACAAATGTGAGCAAAAAGAGCATAACTGAAGGCATCATTATACCTAACTTCAAATTCTCCTGAGGGCTTTTCCAACAAAAATAGCTTGGTAGTGGCATATAAACAGAGACATAAACCAAGGGAACAGAGTAGAGGACACAGAGATGTGGTCATCTGATTCTTGACAAAGGTGCCAAAAATTTACATTAGAGATGAGCCTCTACACCAAATAGTGATGATAAAACAAATATCCACATATAAAAAATTGAAAAGTGGATTCTTATTTCTCACCATGTACAAGAGTCAATTTAAAATGTATTTAAAAATAGGAAAAAAAATGCCTTAAAAATTCTAGAAGAAAACTTAGGGGAAACACTCCCAACATATAGGCATAAAAATTGATTTATTCAATAGGACTCTAGTTCAGGAAATAATACTAAGAAACAATAAATGAGATGGTATCAAACTGAAAAGCTTCTTCATAGCAAAGGAAATAATAGTGTTAAGAGAGAACATACAGAATGAGAGAAATTTTTTATGACTCCTCTTTCAAGAAAGGATTAATATCTAGAATATATAAATATTTTAAAAAGACCCATAAAATGAATTAAAAATAAAAGGGCACATGAACTAAGCAGATACTTTTCAAAAGAAAAAGTACCAAAGGCAAAAAATCATATGAAAAAAATGCTAAATGTTTCTAGTCATCAGCGAAATGCAAACCAAAAATACACCAAGATTTCATCTCACTCCAGTAAGAATAACAATCATCAAAAATATGAATAACAATAAGTGCTGGTTAGGATGTAAGCAAAAAGATACACTAACAATGTGGGAATGTAAATTAGTATAGTAGCTATAGAAATCAGTTGGGACCACTAAATGATCTAGCTCTAACACTGGTTGGCATTTACCCAAAAGATTAAAGCCAGCACACTGTAAAGATAATATGCATATCCCTGTTTATAGCATGGAAATTTATGGTTGACAAGTAATAGATCTAAACTAATTGTCAATCAACAAATGAATGGAAAAAGGAAATGTGTATATTTACACATAGTGGAGATTTTTGCAGCTAGGAAAAAAGAACAAAATTATGTCATTTGAAGAAAAATGGATAGAAATGTAGAGCATAACATTTATCAAAATAAGTCACATTCAATACGAAAAGGGCCTAAACACTAAAAACGCAAATAACTCAATCAATAATGGTCCAAGGACATGAACAGACACTTTTCAGAAGATGATGTACAATCAATCAACAAATACATGAAAAAAATGTTCATTATCACTAGCAATTAGAGAAATGCAAATCTAAACGACTTAAGATTTCATCTCACTCCAATCAGAATGGCGGCTATTATGCATACAAACAATAATAAGTGTTGGCAAGGATGTGGGGGAAAAGGAATACTCATACATTGCTGGTGGATCTGCAAATTGATGCAGCCAATATGGAAATCAGTATGGAGATTTCTTGAAAATTGGGAATGAAAACACCATTTGACTCACTTGTCCCTCTCCTGGCTCTATACCTAAAGGACTTAAAAACAGCATACGACAGGGACACAGCCACATCAATGTTTATAGCAACACAATTCACAATAGCTAAACTGTGGAACCAACCTAGATGCCCTTCAATAGATAAATGGATAAAAAAAAATGTGGCATATATATGCAATGGAATATTACTCAGCAATAAAAGAGAATAAAATCATGGCATTTCCATGTAAATGAATGTAGTTAGAGAAGATAATGCTAAGTGAACTTAGCCAATCCAAAAAAAAAAAAAACAAAAAAACAAATGTCAAATGTTTTCTTTGATTTAAAGAGGCTGATTCACAGTGAGATAGGGAGCGGAGCATGGGAAGAATAGAAGAACTCTAGTTAGGGCAGAGGGATTGGAGGCAAAGGGAGGGGGCATGGGGTAATTAATGATGGTTGAATGTGATGATCATTACTATTCAAAGTACATGAATAAAGACATAAATTGGTGTGAATATACCATGTATACAACCAGAGATATGAAAAATTGTGCTTTATATATGTAATAAGAATTGTAATGCATTCTGCTGTCATATATAAATAAAAAAATTACATAAAAAAGGGCCTTCTGTTCTATGACATATGCAGAATCGAGAGAAGGGGAAAAGAGAGAGAGAGAGAGAGAGAGAGATAGATAATAAGTATCTCCTGAAATGAGAAGGAAGACCAGTATTGTAGAGGAGGAGAATAAGGGAAAGTGAGGAGGTGAAAAATGATGAATGTTATGTGAGTGTACAAATATGTCACAATGAAACCTACTATTCTGAATAATAATTATGCATCAATAAAAATAAAATAAAAGTTTGTCAGTTTTTTTTAAGCATCATGGTTTTGTGATATATTTTAGTAATCAAGTAGGTAAGATATTCTATATTGTTTTCTCCAATATTATCATGTATGGGGAAAAGGCATAATTCATTGTAAAGGGAAATGAACATTTATGAGACAAGTAAATTATTTTTGGTAAGTTTTTGAATATAAGTAATATGAATAATAATTAAATGTATACAATAATTTAGAAAGCTATTGTCTATTATACATTTATTATAAATTTCAACAGAATTTATTACAATTTTGTGCTTTCTGAATTTTACAGTAGAGAAAATTCTGTCAATTAAGAAAAAAGGAATGCTGATTAGCCTTTTATTCTAGAGTGGCATTACTATTTGTCCATTTATCCTAGGATTTGTAACATTATAAAATATTTAGTACTAAATTATTTTAACTTCCTTTTTTAATGGAAGTTTTATGTTGTTGTTGTTGTTTTTGTGGTGCTGGGAATTGAACCCAGGGCCTTGTATATGTGAGGCAAGCACTCTACCAACTGAGCTATATATCCAGCTCTAATTAAAGTTTTTGGATAACACTTTAATAGTTGTTGTTGGTTTATTTTAAGCAGATTTATAGTTTTAGTTATCTGAGATAGACCAAACAAAGGGAAGAATGCTGTTTATACCCAAGTAGAAAAAAAATAGCTAATTTAAACAACAAAGAAAAATACAATACAAACATGAATTTAAACATTTTATTTGGCACTTTTAGCTAAAATGAGAAAATATCTTAATGGATGAAATTAATATGAATGAATTCATACATAAATTAAAACAAATTAACTTTACTTGAATTTCCTTTAATTGAAATAATACTATAATAGTACAGAATAATAGGCATTTTTTTCTTTAGCTTGTTAATATTTTGTATATTTAGAAACATATCCTGATATGTTATTGTTGGACATAATGGTAGGATTTGTTATTATATATTTGTACATTTCACACAATAGGACAATATAATTTTGCCAATATCAATCCCTAGTAGTTCCCCTTTCCCTTCCTTTTTCTCTTTTCTTTTCTCTATTGATTTCCCTTCAATTGTCTACATGTATTAAATAAAATATTTCTCTTAGGAAGAGCTTCCCTTTTCCCTACTTACTTATATATTACATTATATATTGATATGGGCTTACGATATATTTTTCATTTTAAGGCTATCTATTTTATTGGACAAGTTGTTTGTATAGGGTCATTGATGTTCATGTAGATTATTTCCCATGTCTTTTTTTTTTGCCTTTATACCACTTAATCATGGTGTACTATCATTTTGATATGTTTTTGTATTTGATTTGCCAGAATATTATTGAGAATTTTTGCATCTATGTTCATTAGCGATATTGGTCTGAAGTTTTCTTTCTTTGATGTGTCTTTGCCTCATTTTTTAATATTGGCCTCATAGAATGAGTTTAGAAGTGCTCCTTCTTTTTCTATTTCCTGAAATAAATTGAGAAGTATTGGTATTAGTTCTTGTTTAAAAGTCTTGTAGAACTCAGCTTTGCATCCATCTGGTCCTGGGCTTTTCTTTGTTGGTAGGCTTCTGATAGTGTCTTCTATTTCATCATTTGAAATTGATGTGTTTAAATTGTGTACATTAAGAACTTATTTTCTATTGTCATTACAAAGTGTTCAAGACTCTTCTGCCATATTTTTCCTACATCAGAAAACTCCTTCCTCTGTATTTTATCTTTCTCTGTTCTTGATTTCATTACTTGTCCAAGAAGCCACACTTCCTTTATTGGAGATGATGTTTATAAACCAAGATCTGGGCATCAGCTGTTCTCATTGCTTTTAAGGTATAATTGTTTCTATTCACCTCTGGACAGAATAAGGAAATATATGTACATGGACATAATCACAGTTATCTCGATTTACATATCTAAGTCTCTATAGATTAAAAAAAAAGATGAATTCATGTTTTTCCTGTGAACCTATGTTTCTGATATCCCTGATTCCAAATTATCTTCACAGATTGTAAAATACCAACACCATTTTAAACTGAAATAAAAACATGAAAATTTTGAAAGGATTTATTTTAGTTAATAAGGGCAATGGATTATTCTTAAATTGGAATTTTTGTTTAGTGACTAATGATTATTCTGGAAGAATTGTATAAAATTAATTTTTTCTACAAATTAAGGTTAATGTGTTCGAGGAAGATTAAATCATTGAAATTGAAATCATAAGGCATAATTTTTAATAAAATTTCAATATAAAAAAGGAACTAGTTTGAATGTGTGATATTTCACTGATAAAAAATTAAGGTAAGAGGTGGGGTTATAGCTCAGTGGTAGAGTGCTTGCTTAGCACATGTGAGGCACTGGGTTTGATCCTCAGCACCACATATAGATAAATGAAAGAAAGGTATTGTGTCCATCTACAACTAGAATATTTTTTAAAGTTAAGGTAGTGGAAATCATTTCTTTAAAGAATAATGTTTTTGAAAATGTACACATGTGCAAATAATTTAAAATTTATTTATAAATACAAATACATACAGATGAAATTTTGTTTGATAATTTTCAAAAGTCAAAGGCTTACACTCATAATTTTCTCTGAGAAACTATGATTTTAATAAAGATTTTTTTTTTGTAAAAATCATCAGGTTAGAATGCTTATCCTTTTTTATATGAAAATAATCTACTAACATATTTCTTCTCATTCAACATAGAGCACTGTATGTTGATTTTTCAATGAATATATTAATTATAATCAATCTCATGTCCAGTTGTATTCAAAATATTATTTTCCCACTAATTTGTTTATACTTAAAATTCTAGCCTGTTCTCACATGGTTGATAAACAGAAGAATTCATGCTGCATTCACAAAATGACATTGTTACTAATATTTGAAACAAAATAATGTTTCAAACATTATGATTTAAGTATAAAACAAATATATCTATTTTTTAATTTAATATTTATCAAAAGACAAACCTGTGGAAAATTTTACACATAATTTTAAGCAGTGGCACATCACCATCAATCTTGTCTGGGTGTTATGAGAGCTTGCCATCACCTCCCTATACACTTGCATCTATTTCCTGGTATAAGTATAGAACCAGCATCCTTGGTTATTTATCTTAATAATCCTTTATTTTTTTATACTTTAAAGCATTTGTCATAACATTTTATTACAGCAAACTCAGGGAATAAGGCAGCTCGCCTTACTATGAAAGTGGCTGTTATTATCTCCACTTTACAGATGAGATAAGTGAGACAGAAAAATATTAACTGAAGGTAATTTTATTCCAAAGAGGATATTTTTCAAAGTATGAAAACATTTATGGTTTTGTCAAACAAGCTCATAAGGCTGGTGATTAATGGATACAGATGCTGCTAAATATTTTATGATGCCCAACATAATATCCCCCACCCAAGCAAGAATTATCCAAGAAATATATCAATGATTCTGGAGTCTAGCAAGCATGTATTAAATTATTAAATTTAACATATACCATATACAACTATTTAGTGGTGGAACTGAGATTACAGTACTGAAATTTGTTTAATCTTAGTTTTATCTCCATGAAATGAATATTTCTACACAATTGAATCTCTACCATTACCATGCTATTCACACTATTCTCTTTAGTCATCAAAATTATAAGAAAACAATTCAAACACTCTTGTCTCTATAGCTTATTTTTAAATAAAACCTAGAATATTTTTTAAAATTTTGATCAAGATCTTGCCTTCTCAATAATTTTACATATTTTTTTATTTTTAATTTTTTCCTTTAGATATACAGAACAGTAGAGTATATTTTGACATATTATACATATATGAAGTATAACTTCTCACTCTTATGATTGTACATGATGCAATTCCATATTATGCTTAGAACATAGTCTCCCAAGGTTTTAAGAAAAGTGAGCCTTAACTCTTCCTGATACTAGTTAGAGTTGTAACCTTGTTTCTCAACCCTCATCTCCTGTTCATTATATGCCAGTTGCACTGGCCTGATTTCTCTTCCTTCAAACTTCCAAACCTACTCTTGTTATAGTTTTTTCACACATGCTGTTTCTCACCATTTTGGAATATTTTTTGCTTAGATATTTTTATGGGTTTTCATTCATTGTTTTTTCTTATTTGCATAAACTAGCAGAATCAAATAAAAGTAAATGAATAGCAAGACCAATGCTAGAAATTCAGTAATGTGAAAAAATAAAAAATTTAGATTGAGATTTGTAGAGTGGTAAATCCATGTTACTCTAACTGCTTTCAGTTATTTGGACATATATTATTTTATGTTTTCAAATTAATTTCCTTTATATTTAATTTTATGTCATTTAATTATGTATATAGCACTGTCAGATAAATATAATTTGCCCCATGAAGTCTGTATTTAAGATAAAGAACTTTTTTAGCATTAGTATGTCCCATGGGAAACTTGGTACACACAAATATGAAAAATATTTCTCATTCTGAAACATAAGTATAAGTGGGTATGTTTTGTGTCCTAATTTAAGCACAACCCATCAACTTTTCTGCTACCACAGAGCTCCTCAGTACAGCAGAGGAATGGTTTCTATTTCAGACCAGCTTGCAAGCATTGGCAAGGGGCGGTCCCTGTGGAATGGGATCCTGAACTTGCCTGAGCTTTCAAGGAGCACAGGAATATCCAGAGCCATAATTCTACTGAAAACAAAGACAAGCCCATTCAAAGAGCACATTGCATAGTTAAGGAAGATGGACTAGATTTTAGGAAAATAGCTATTTACAATACAAATAGCTATTTAGTTTTACTTTTATTGGACTCATAATAATCACTTTCTGCAGGCTAAATAATCTCCCAAATACTATGTAAATAATAATTTGCATTCAATGAGTTTGTTTCTGAGAAAAACAAACATTAACAAATTGGTAGTGACAGATTTAATCATTATGGTTTACGTCATCAATACTTAAGGGAAAAGGAAGAAAATCAGGCCTAAAGTTGTCCAATTAATCTTTTAGGCCAAGTGGCTTATCCAGAAAAGAATATAAATTTTCTTTTCAACATATAGACTTTATGAACAAGAATTTTCTCCTTTTATATGATTACATTTTGAGATTTCTAAAACTTAAAATGATTTATGCCAATAATCACTTCACTCTTGGTGTGGAAAGACATAAGTTGGTAGCCTTCGCTCTTAAGCCTACACATTTTTTCATATTATAATTATATATAAAATTAAGTAGAAAGCATCAATAGCAGACCTCATATTAGCTATGGGGAATTGAGGTTTAAAAGATAATTCTACATGATGGGCCTTCTATATAGACTCCCATGTATTTTCTTTTCACAAGCAACTTACTTGAGACCACTGTGGTCCTGCCTAGTTTACCTCCATAGAATATGCTACATTCCTCAGTAAACAATCTGTAACCCTAAGGAAAAAATGCAGATCAAAAGGCTCCTTGCCATAATAAAATCTCAATTTCACCTAAAAGCAGGACTCTTGTGACCTTTATATAGGCAGATTCCAGGACTCAGGAAGACAAAATAATTACAAGCAAAGCCCCCAACCATAAAATCTGAAAATCTTAAATGAAATTTAGGACTAATTTAATTGAACATAAAATAGGTTTTTTTTTATTTATACATAAATAATATGTAAAATAATATATTCTGTGTTAACTTATATAATAGCCTTACATATAAAAATTCACAAAATAATTTCATAGTGTGATTTTTATTCAATAACTCTGGTTTTCTTTCTAAAATGAAAATTCCTATATTTTTGTTCTTTATGTGTGGCAGATTCTCATGAATTTATAATTAAAAGTCAAATCAAAATTTAAAATGAATTTGAACTTTTTAAACTATAATTAATCTCTTGATTTCTTATTGGACATTTTATTCTGAAAGACAGAGCTATTTAATAATATGAAATAGTGTGATTAGTATTTTTAGAAATCACTGCCTTAAATAAGTACATGTAAGCTGTGAAAAAATTTTATCCCTAGACATGAAGTAACTGAGGCTCTGAAAGATCTTAACTTGTCCAATTGTATACAATTACTATCACAGTCATTTTTGGTTGCATTAATATACTACCAAAACTAGGTTGTTCATAAATAACAGAAATTTATTTATCATAATTCAGGAGGCTGTGAAGTTCAATATCAAAATACTGGCACGCTCGATGTCAGATGAAGGCTGGCTTTCTAGGTCAGAGAAAGTGTCTTTTGGATATGTCCTGGAGAGGTAGAAGTAGGGCAAGAGCTGCCTTGCGGCTTTTTTATAAGGACACTAGTTGTTTCCAGAATGACCATTTACTCAGTTTCCAATCCCCTCATTAGCCCAGTTCAAGACTGGAAAAAAGACAAATGAGCAAAGAAATCCAGAAAGCAGACCAGTGGTCCAGCCAACTTCTGATGGAGGAAGACTGACAATGAGCAGGCTCCAAGCACTTACTTTATAGGTTTTTTACATCAAAGGGATTCATTGTGAGAAAATTCCTTTAAAAAAGAACCAAGTTTAAAAGTTTGGCCCAATTACAGTCATCAATTTGCGCCCACATTTCTACACCCCTGAGGCAGACACCTGAATCTTAGGTCATTAAATGATAAACTCCTTGGCAAACCCCAGAATTTCCCTATGAAGAGGGCATCAGCAGACAACTGGGCAGACTTCTCTGTGCTTTTACACTGAGAAATTAACAAGGAAGTTGCCAGCCTCTGTCTCTGGGCAGTTCAAAGACCCATTCACTGCTCCTGATACACACTGAGTCCAATTCATGAAGTTTGGAGTGTTATGACCTATGAACCTCATAAGGTTCCATCACCTAACACCATGAGCAGTAAGATTTTACCATATGGATTGGGAAAGCTGGAGGATGACCATATTAATGGACTGTAGTAAAACTAATCTGAACGTGGAGTTGTGCTCTCTTGGCATTCTATTGCTTTATTGTTCCTCTTCCTCCTCCTCCTCTTCTTCCTCCTCCTCCTCCTCCTCCTCCTTCTCCTCTTGTTTTTGATACAAAGGAGTAAATCCAGGGTTAGTTCTCACTGTTATACATCCACAGTCCTTTTAATTTATTTATTCATTTTCATTTTGAGACAGGGTCTCAATAAATTGCTTAGGGCCTCACAGGCTGGCTTTGAACTTGTAATTCTCCTTTCTCAGCCTCCTGAGTCCTAAGATTACAGACCTGTGTCACCATGCCTGGCTTCTAAACAGAAATTTTCTAGCTTCTAAACTTGATTTGTGGTGTCCTTTAACCATGGAAAATATATTAGGATATACCACATAATATATATCCTAATCTATAGGTCAAGCACTTTTATATGTTAAAATTTCAGAATAGTAGTTTTGTTTTTCTTTTTCTAAATGCATCTTTGCTTTCCCCTGATGTCTGTATACTTCATATAGTACTGTAAATATACTCTCAGAAAATTTAGGACTGAGTGTGAGAACAAGTTCATTAACTTAAAATTCCTTAGTTCAAAGGTGTTACTTTTGATGGTCTTTGAGTGGAGACGTGATCTATATTAGCTGTTTAGGGACCTTCACTGTTTGTGTGGTGTACTACAAAGTTTTTATTTTTAAACAATTCAGGGAATTTTTTAACACAATTATCTAAATATAAAGAGCTAATTTAGTAGCGTATCAGGCTTTTGTTCACTTTTTTTTTACATAAAGCAAAACCCCAGGAGTTTTTTCTCCATTTATTAAGTAAAAACAAGGCATGGTGAGAAATCTTTCTTGAGAGGGAATTTCCTAGTCAAAATGCTGCAAGGCTTTTTCTCTCAGACCAAAGCATTCTTCAAAGCTCACTGGGAATGTAACCTTTCTCTGAAAGAAAGTGAAACTCCACAAATCGAATATGTGTGTTCCATACTGAGTTTAAAAGCATTCTACTGATTCAGAATATTCAATATCGGGAGGACTTTTGCAGTGGAACAAGGTTCCTTGAGAATTCTTACATTTCAAGTAGATCTGACTGAGTTTCTTAGGCCATGCTTATATTTGAGACACTGAAGATTTGAAAGTGTGATTTTCATTCTTTGCTTTTAGCTGCAATGATGTTATCTGGATTACAGTAGATATTGAACTGCTGGCAAGGTTAAGACAGAAACTTGAGAAAAAGAAGCCCAGTAATAAAAATATAAAAGATTATCAGTGAAAGAGGAAAACAGAGAAATTGTTATGGGAAAAACAAAATCCAAATAAAAAAATACTTGCTATTTTTTTTATAATTCGCACTAAGATATAAATACCAAATTAATAAATAATAAACACAAAATTATTAGTGAACTTAAGCATAATTGATGAACAGTTTGAGAAAATATGATTGGTATTGAGGCTTCAAGTTTAATTTGTAATATAATTTAGGGCAATGATGACGACATTTACCGAAATAATCAAAGTATGATTAATATACTAAAAGCTGGGCATATTTAATTTGCACAAGTTGATTTGATGATAGCTATCAAGCCATGAAACTTTCACGAAATCTATGCCAAAAATGTATCCATCATCCCCACAAATACTATCCTGATCTTACTAATATTTTTACTATAAGATACTTAGCATAAGATCCACCCTCTCTAATTTTTTGAGTTCTTTGTATACTCTGGATATTAGGGCTCTATCTGAAGTGTGAGGAGTAAAGATTTGTTCCCAGGGTGTAGGCTCCCTATTTACCTCTCTTATTGTTTCTTTTGCTGAGAAAAAACTTTTTAGTTTGAGTAAGTCCCATTTGTTGATTCTAGTTATTAACTTTTGTGCTATTGGGTGTCCTATTGAGGAATTTGGAGCCCGACCCCACCGACTGTAGATCATAACCAACTTTTTCTTCTATCAGACGGCGCGTCTCTGATTTGATATCAAGTTCCTTGATCCATTTTGAATTCACTTTTGTGCATGGCGAGAGAAAGGGGTTCAGTTTCATTTTGTTGCATATGGATTTCCAGTTTTCCCAGCACCATTTGTTGAAGATGCTATCCTTCCTCCATTGCATGCTTTTAGCCCCTTTATCAAATATAAGATAGTTGTAGTTTTGTGGATTGGTTTCTGTGTCCTCTATTCTGTACCATTGGTCCACCCGCCTGTTTTGGTACCAGTACCATGCTGTTTTTGTTACTATTGCTCTGTAGTATAGTTTGAAGTCTGGTATCGCTATACCGCCTGATTCACACTTCCTGCTTAGCATTGTTTTTGCTATTCTGGGTCTTTTATTTTTCCATATGAAT
>NW_026000075.1:18694325-18700683 GCF_001458135.2 Marmota marmota marmota | reverse complement strand
AAAAATTAAAAAAAAAAAAAAAAAAAAAAAAAAAGATCCACCCTCTCCATAAATTTAAACTGTAAAATATAGTATTGTTGACTTTAGGCACTCTACATCTTTAACTTATTCATGTTTCATAATTGAAACACTATATTTTATTGTTTGTTTATTAAAGAAGACAAAATGATAATAAAGAATTTGAACTTGCACTTTCACTATACTTAATTAATTACTTATAAATAGTAATGTCATTGTAGCATTATTATTTTTAATATATCAGGACTATTCCACACCTATGGCAAAGATTATTAAGAGTAATGGAAGAAAATTTATATTTCAAAAATGTATTTTGTGAATATGTCATTTGGATAGGATTTATTATTAAATGTGAGGGTTTTTTTTCTTTGCAATCTTAGGAATAACAACTTATTGCTCATTTCTGCTCAAAATATGAAAAATGAAAAATACTCAATTTAGAAATGGTGAATACAATTTGTTTTATCTTCAAATTGCATAATTGTATATGTCAAAAATTTAAGGGGAAATTTGAAAAGCTCAAGAAGTACAGGTGCTTTTACAAAGTTTAAATAAAACCCACAGGCAAAAAATGAATGCATTCTTATATTAAAGCAACAAAGAAATGGAACAAACCAGTGATGGGCTTTGGGGACAACAAGCTCAATAAAATTGAAGTCCAGGATTTAAGGGAGGTAAGGATAACAAAGGATTCTTTTTTTATTATTTCTTTTTTTTTTTATTGGTTGTTGAAAACATTACAAAGCTCTTGACATATCACATTTCATACATTTGATTCAAGTGGGTTATGAACTCCCATTTTTACCCCATATACAGATTGCAGAATCACATTGGTTACACATCCACGTTTTTACGTAATGCCATATTAGTGACTGTTGTATTCTGCTACCTTTCCTATCCTCTACTATCCCCCCCTCCCCTCCCCTCCCATCTTCTCTCTCTACCCCATCTGAGGTAATTCAATTCTCTCCCTTGTTGCTGGATTTTTTTTTCCCTTTCCCCTCACAACCTCTTATATGTAATTTTGTATACAAAGGATTCTTTCTAGGAAAAAAAATTAACAATTTTTGAAGATACTATTCCCAAGACCAACTATTCATTAATTGGATCTCTACAATTAATCAGTGATACCATTAAACTAATTAATGTATAGACAGATAATTCTATCAGAAATAAAATCAAAACCTTTAAAAAAATTGTATCTTCTTCAGCTTTATTTTTACTCCAGCACTCACCCAAATGCTATGAGGAACCAAGATAACTTAGAGAAACAATTAAGAAATACAAATAAGTCTCACATCATACACAGTCTTTAAAATAACTCTGCTTATTACAATAGTGATATAAAATATGTGATAAATTCAGAGGAAAACTGAAAAGAATAGAAATGAATTAAAATTGGCATATTGGTTTAGGTTTACATTTAGAAGAAAAAGAAGAAATATATGTAAGGAAGTTTAAATTTAAGGTGTTCTTCATTAATTATTGGTAAAATATTGCTGCGTGAAATGAAACATAGAAGAGTAGTTGGTAAAAATAAATAAATAAAGAAAGAAAGAATACAAATTGAAATAACCAAAATTAAGAACTCAATACATGTATTTACTAGCAGAATTGGCCTAACTGAAGATAGGACTAGTGAACTGGAAATACAATAGAAAAGCATTCATAAAAATCATGGAAAATTAAAAGTACATTAAATACACAAAAGGATTAAAATATAGAAAATAAATTGTTTAAAATATATGTAATTGAAATCTCAGAAGGAAATAAAATTCACATAAAGTAATCACACCATTTTAAATTAAAACCTCTAAAATATAAAAGAAATAAACCAAGCTTTCATAATTATACAGATTTCAAATTTATTAGACAATGGCATTATGCTTAGTGTGTTGAGTATTTTAAACAACTGGGAAGTTCACCTGTTGTTGGGAAATGTTTGGAGGAGCATTTGTAAATTATGAAACTCTTAAAACATCTGTCATATGTGCAATTTATATATACAAAATCTATTGCCAAGTCATTCTACTTAAGCATATATCAAGTGAACGTATATCACAAAACATACAAAATACTCACAAAATACTATTTAAAATAGCCTGAATCAAAAACAAAAGTACAAAAATATAGAATGTTTAAATTCATCATAGTGCATCTGGAATATGAAATTCTACTGTTATAAAGAAATAAAAACTCACAAATACAGATGAACCACATGTTGAAAGAAAGAAGTCAGATGCAAAATAATAGATCAGTGAGAGGTTCTATCGATTGCTACAGAAATAAAAAAATGGGCAAAAGTAAACTGCAGGTCTAGCAAGTAAAATTAAGAATACCATTGGAGAAGACAGAGGGCATTGATAGGGCATTGATCAACTTCCTAATAGTGGCCGTGATTCATGGGTATTATGATAATTCATACCTATTTTATGATAATTCATTGAGTCATGAATTTACATCTTTTGCACATTTTCAGAATTTATGTTTTATGGAAATAATTTAAATAAGGTGCTTCCTTGGAAGTGAAGACAAGTATTCTACTTTAAAAATCTATTGTTTCAATCTATGCAACTCGTATTAACTGTAAATTTATTTCACTGATATTTCATTATAGATGAATCATATAACAGATGACTTTGTTGAAGAAATATAGAATCAGAAGTATGCTGTCTAAAAATTAACACGGAAACTTTACTCTCAAAATTATGACTGTCATTTTCTATCACAGTGATTGTTCTAGCACATACCTTCAGGGTAGTTATTTTATTCCTGGCTTTATCAACAAAATATGCTTATAAATAAGTTATTTTGTAACTGTAATGATTTATCAGAAAATGCTGAAGTGGAAACAGTTCTTTCCTGAAAAAGTGTTAATTCACATGTTGACAGTGCATAAATTATGCTTGCATGGCTTGTCTGAACTTTCTTTGGTCAGAGTGGTCTGAATGCACAAAATGAATTTCTTGAATCTTTCTTTGGAATATAACCAAAGTAGGAAAAAGGTGCACTTGGGCGGTGGGGGGCGGGCATCAAAGAGTATATTCAGGAGCTGGGGTTGTAACTCAGTGATAGAGCACTTGCCTAGCATGTGTGAGGCTCTGGGTTGGATCCTCAGCACTGCAGAAACATAAATTAATAAAATAAAGGCATTATGTCCATCTACAACTGAAAAAAATATTTTAAAAAAGTAAATTAAAAATGTTTTGAAATAGTGTTAAAAGGAATGAACTTTTATTTCAAAACCTAATTAAATGCAGCATGTACAATTTTGGTAAAGTTGTAATGGGAGATTAATTAGCAAAATGTTTTAGGAAAAAAATATGGTGTTTTATTTAGTTTTCTGTAGTTTCTGTAACAAATTAACAAAAATTGGATCACTTGAAACAATTTTAAATTTTTTCTTTCACAATTCCAGAGGACAAATGTTTAACACCATTTTCACTGTGTTAAAATCAAGGTCTCCAGGAACCACATTCCTTTAGGAGGCCTTAAGGGACCATCAATTCCTTGCCTACTCCCAGCTTCTGGTGGCATCTACATTCCTTGGTTGGGGCATATCTTTTCAATTCCTGCCTTTCTAACCCCAATGCCTTCCTTCTGTTCTATGGAATCCTCAGTCTCCTAGTTGTGATTGCCTTCAGGGACCATCAAAAAAATTCCAGGCATGCTTATTCACTTCACTGGCTTGATTTAATCACATCTACAAAGATTCTTTTGTCTTATAGAAACTCACAAATATGTAGATCTAACATATTCAGGGGGCTAAGTATCCCACTTTTGATGATTGGTAAAATTTTCAACAAGGATTCAAACTTACTTTGCTCATTTTTAAGAGAGAAACAAAAATAGTACTTCATTTTCTTTTTCTTTTTTTAAAAATTTGTTTTAATTAGTTACACATGACAGTACGATGACCTTGACATATCAAACATTTGAATCAGGTGGGATATAATTTCTCATTATTCTGAGTGTACAGGTTGCAGAATCACATTGGTCATGTAGTCACGTATATACACACATCAATAATAATGTCTGTTTCATTCTACTGCCCTTCCTTTACCCCCTTCCTCTCCCCTCCACTCCCATCACTTCTTTTTACCCAATCTAAGGTGACGCAATTCTTTTTTTCCCTCACATCTTCATACATATATTTTGTATAACGATGAGGGTCTCCTTCCATCTTCCATATAATTCCCTTTCTCCCTTTCTTTCCCTCCCACCTCTCTTCCCTATCTAGAGATAATCTTCTTCTCATGTTCTTTCTCCCTACCCCAATTTGAGACACCCCCCTTATATAGTCCTTCATTTTCTTCACAGATATTTTTTTACCCTTTCAGGCATTTAATTTTCTGCTTTTGCCTGATCAGTATAGTTACAGTTGTAATAGCTCACTTTGGGCAATGATGTTACTTCTCTCATTCATCACATTTCACTCAATTTATCACAATGGCAGTAATTAAAAATGGAGGAGTATCAGCCATGATACATTGTCATGAGACTATCCATGACAATGACAGAATTTGAAACCAGCTTTACTGCCCAAAAATAGAAACATCACAAAAATTTTTAAAAACACTCTTTTCTTGACTTTATAGTTATATTTCCTTTAATTGTTTCTCTTTTTTTTTTCTCCAGGAATTTGAAAATTTGCTTTAAACTCATTACAGCCTACTTTGAGTTAATATTGATTTGTTTCATACATAATAGAAGAGTTAAGTGAGTACTTACCACTATCAAGATTAGAATTGTTTTTATAAGTTTCACATGTGTAGGACATACATTATAAAACAAATAATGTAGTGTCCTCAGTTTTGCTTTACATTACCATCTTGTTTATTGTGTTGATTTTGTTGGTGTTTGTTTATTGCAATGCTGGAGATTGAACACAGGACCTCACTCATTCTAGGTAAGCTCTCGATGACTGAGCTACATCTCCCAACTCTAGTTATATAACTTTCAAAGGAGTTTGACTTTTGAAAATTAGTAATTTATATTTACCAAAACATGTGTCATTACTCCAGCTCTTCAGTCATCCTGATAAATTTGGACTCACAGACTTTTTTTACATTTCCTTTTACATTTTTCTGCTAGCAATAAATATTTTCTCTTCTTGTTTTTTGGATATTTCTATTTAATTTTTTTAAAAGGATACTTTCTCTAACTGTAGAATTTTAGATTGAATTTTGTTCAGAAATCTAAATATGTTATAATTTTCTGTCTTTCCTCTTGATGATCAGTATACCCCTTTTTCCAATGTGTATTACAGATTCTTCTTAATTTGCAATGGAGTTGTATATTAATAAATGGGTTACAAATTGAAAATATCATAAATTTGAAATGGATTTAATCCATTAAACCTACCAAGCAGCAAAACAGTACACCATACTGTACCATATCATTGTTTATAGTATCTTCTTGATCACATGGCTGACTAGTTGCTGGAGTTACTTACACTACTCAGCATCCTGAGATAATATCATTCTACATATCATGGCTAGGGAAAAGATCAAAATTCAAAATTTAATGTATAGATTTTATTGAACATGTGTCACATTTGCACCACGATAAATTTAAAAAATCATAAGTTGAAACACTTGAAGTTGAAGACTCTATGTCCATTTTATTTTGATTCTTTGAAGCTTTTCTCTTTTTATTTAGTTTTCAACAATGTGACTAACATGTACCCAGTGTACACTTCTATTTGAATTTACCCAGTTTGCTCATTGCTGAAATTCTTGGACACATTAGTTTACATTTTTTTATAAGTTTATAAATAATTTAGTCATTAATTTCCTTGATGTATTTTGTACTTTTCTTTGTCTGAAGATTAAATTTTATGAAGATTCTGTAACTTGATATTACCCAAAAGATCATTAATAAATTAAAGACCTTTTGGGTAATATCAAGTTATTATTAATTATTAATTGATATAATTAATTAATAATTATATCAAGATAATCTGTGATAGCCTTCCTTTCTATGTTTTATGAGAGCCCCTGATTTTCCCAGCAATGTGCATACTCTGAAACTCTCTAGTTACATAATTCCATGCTGGTCAACTATCTCTTAAAATATCTCAATATTATTTAATTTTGAATTTGTCATTTCCATGAAGTGATTGATTTTTAAATTTTTTTTTTTCAATTTTGTATTGTGGGTTGTTCAAAACATTACAAATTTCTTGACATATCATATTCCACACTTTGATTCAAGTGGGTTATGAACTCCCACCTTCACCCCATACACACATTGCAGAATCACATCAGTTACACATCCATTGATTTACATATTGCCATACTAGTGTCTGTTGTGCTCCGCTGCCTTTCCCATCCTCCAC
>NW_026000075.1:18684077-18691099 GCF_001458135.2 Marmota marmota marmota | reverse complement strand
TCCTATGCGAATGGCAGCATTTCGTTCCCCTTGCCGGGCAACCAAAGCAACGGGTGAGTCCTGACTGGCCCTCAGCAGGACCCGGACCGAGAAGCAGTTTCCGCGGGCTCCTAGCCCCGGTCCAGGGAAGTTCCGGGAGCCGGAACTCGGCCGCTCCATGCTCGGTGTAAGCTCCTATAAGAGTAGGCTCCAAGAAGCAGTCCCCGCGGGCTCAGTTCCGGGAGCCGGGATTTGGCCGCTTAGTGCTTGGTGTATGCTCTGATAGGAGCAGGGTCCAAGAAGCAGCCTCTGCAGGCTCCGCAGCCCTGGGCCAGGGCGGTTCTGGGAGCCGGAACTCAGCCGCCCCGCGCTCGGTGTTCGCTCCGATAAGATCAGGTTCTAAGAAGCACCCAGGCACTGAACCCTAGCAATCTGTCTGCAAGCCGCAGGCGAATGGCAGCCTGAAATTACCTGTTCTGTGGCTGAATGAGCTGCGGTCAGTCGAAAACAGGGATGGTGACGTCAGCTTTCCAACATGGTGGCTCGATTTTTAAAATTTTTATCTTTTGAAATATTTTAGCATATGCAGAATTACTACAAATATGTGCAAAGAAATATGAGAAAACACCTAACCTGTGCACATGTGCATGTGTTTATGTAGTTATTTTCTTATAACATTAATATATTAATTAACATATTAAAATTGTACATCAGTCTTTAACAATTAAAAAATAGTAGACTAATCTATTTTTTGAATTACTAATATCTAATTGTAAAATATGATGACTTTATTCGATTCCATGTTTTCATATTTTATTCAGGAAGAATAAGAAAATGTTGATGTTTGAGGTTGAGTAAAGGAGATGTTTAATGTGGTAAGGTCATTAATTTTATTTCAAACATGATAAAGTCAAAATATAGAACAACACTCATTTATTTTCCTTCATTGAAATTGTTTTAGTTGTGCATATACTATCACTTTTAGTTAAAAATCTGATTTTAAAATACTCTCATGGATATTGTCTCAAATTTTTTACATTAACCTAAATATGTCTTCATTGTTTTTATAAGTATCATTTTAACATAATTAACACAGTCTTTATTCCTTTTTAGTACAACCCACACATTTACAGAAATATTAAGTTTCGTTGAAGTACAAATGTAAAAGTTTAATGTGAAAAGTACCTTCATCATATTTTATTATAGCTATGACAGTTTGAGTTTATAGAGCTATATTAAGTGTTGATAAACAATTTTGCTCTGTATTATCACATTATTATTCGTTATGGTTTATGACTGGTGATGGTTTTCTGTTTGTTATTGTATGCAACCTTATCGCATATAATTCATATAGCTTTGTATACTCAAAATATTACAGCTATCATGATATGTTTAATTGTTCTTAAATACAAAAATTCCCATTATTAACACAGTTTTTTTTTTTTCATTTTGACATACGCAGATGAGGCAGCAGGTAGTTTCATTTTAAGAAACAATTCATTGACTCTGTTATTGTTGCCACAGAAAACACTTTGCAAAAAATGGGCAAATTAAGACAATTTTGAAATTTCCAATCTCTTGCCAATAATTGATTTATGCATAGGCATGGGCTTTTCATTTCTGACTGTAGTACCAGAATGGGGTGTCTATACTATCCCCACAATGGGAGACATCTTAAGGCAACACTTACATAGTAAATGTAAAGTAGTCCTCAACATATTTAAATTGTACACCAGTCTTTAAAAACTAAGTAAAAAATATAGACTGTTTTTCAATATTTAGTACTTAAATTTCAAACTCAGCACATTTGTATGTAAAATAAAGAAAATAAGCAAATATTAGATTTGTTTTAATGTGAAATTTATAAGATTTCTAAAAATTAATCTAAAGAAATGTCAATTTCCTCAAGTTCACATCAAAGAGAAAATAGACTCATTTTATGTACTCAGAATAATTTGATTTATACATTGGTTACTTAACCACTCTACCACACTACTATGCCAGTTATGGAGAAAGCCCTGTGGCTTACTGACCACTTAGTACAGTTTATGGAATAAGTTCTTAGATGGTTTTTAGAGAATAAGACATTCTAGAAATTACAGAAAGCATTTTATACTCAATATACTATACTTCATTTTAAAAATAAAAAGGTATTCTCCTTAGAGAATAAGCATCATATACTTCCTGCTGTTTTCAGATCCCTTGACTCAAACATCTTAAAGAAGTAAGATGACTATTACATTTTGAAAAATGGAAGATTTGGATGAATTAAGAAAACCCAAGGTATATAATGTGACATGTCTTAGAAATACTGATTATGTCATTTTTGAGTGAACATGGAAGAAGAATTTAAATGATTGAATAATATATAATTCCCAAATATCTTTCTGTAAGGTAGAGAAAATGAGAGAATAGACATAGGAAAAGCAGTAGGTTCAAAGAATTTTGGGATTGCTTATTTTTGTTCAAAAAAATAATAATTCTATAGATTGATCAGTTTAATACATTTTGTAGTAAAAAATAATGTCAACAAAGAAAGAATAAAATTTCATCATCAATATCCATGAGTAAGCAAGTGCATGTTTGGTCTTAGTTCAAAATTCTGGAACTCATTCAGGATAAAATGAAATACATTAGCATTACATGCACATATGTTCAAGCCAATAAGAAAAAGAGGTGATAGGTGCTTGTGAAACTCCTTTTCTAATTGCATTTATTTTATCAGTGAAATAAAATATTTGCTGTTGACTGAACAGGACAGATATATCATAAACTTGGAGAGAAAAATAGTATACAAATTATTTAGGAAAATTTGGAGCCAGGTTTGTGGCTCAGTGGTAGAGCGCTTGCCTAGTTATGCATGTTTGATCATCGGCACTACAAAAAAATAAACAAATAAAATATAGGTATTGTTCTACAGTTAAAAATATATTTTAAAACAAAAATAAATTACTTAGGAAAATTGGATAGTAAATAGTCAAATGTTACGTGGTTTACTTTTAAGACAATATTAAAATTCACCTGAAGTGATCATTTTGATAGTGTGTGAAGAATCAGAATATCTTGATTGTATGCTCTTTCCCCTACCATGATAGGCTCACACATGTTGCCCTGATGAACTAAATTAGCTTGTGTTGTGGATTTGCTAAACGTAGAACAAGATATTGTTAAAACATTAAGGAATCAATGCAAAAAAAAGTAATTTTTTAATGATTTTTTCTAAAGATTCCTCTTAGCAGTTAGGTACGAAATGGTGGGAAGTAATTGAGTCAGTCAGGGACAATAAAAAGTTAAGATCCATGAATAAAGGGTCCAATAAAGAAAGAAGATTTTAGATTGAGGATAAAATCATTTTAAAATGATAAAATCTAGAAATGATGAAATGAAAGTCAAAGTGTTCTAGGATACGTGGAGAAAAGTTGCTCTGGAAAAGTAAATTACAGTAAGTATAAAGCAAGAGAAATTTCTATAAGCACCAGTTGTGGAAGAGAAATGTGCTCCAGAAAAAATAACTTGAAATTGAAATTGTATCTAATAGTCAGAAACTCTAATTTCAAAGGTACGTATATATTATTTATGTATATAACGACAGCTTAATGAACAGTTAACAGTATTTTCTGTCATTGTTCTACATGATTTAGAAAATGCTACAACTCACAGACTTATCGCTTATTATATTTGCATTCCTAACATGGTTTTGTGTTTAGCAAATACTCTCACAATTGATGACATATTTATTAAAATAAAGCATTTATAAAAAAATCATATTTTTATATGAATACTATATTTTGACATGAAAATGAAGTAAAAAGTATTAAAGTTGAAAATTGTAATATTTAATAGTCTCTAAGTAACTTTCTAATATCAAAGTATGTTTTGGATCTTTCTCCAGGGTTTAATGTTAATATAATAATACTACATCATTTATATTTCCAGTCTTTTTTTGTTATCAAAATATTTCTTTGAGTTATATAATAATTGTTATAAGTTTATAAAGACAGGCTTAAAATTCCAGAGAAAATGATAGTCAACAGATCAGTGGTCTTAAAGTGATGAGCTATGGTTGTATACAGACTGGATGCAAACAATCTTCTTAGTTGATGTGACTACAATTCAAAAGGTGTTTACTCTAGTTGTGAATTGTTGCTTCAGAAAACAGTCACTAAGAGAAAGAAAAAAGATTACAGCAATTACTCCAAGACACTAAGCTATTGATTTCTACTGCTTAAAGTGTAACAAAAAATGTAACAGAAAGTTTCTACTAAAATATTTCTCTGGTTAATATGTGTGACAGGCAGAAGTACACATCCATCCAAAGAAAGCCACTTACATTAATAGTCCTAAGTTTGGCCAGGGATGATGAGGTAACAAGCAATTGTTTCACTTTTGTTCTCAAAACATTTTTTCTCAATCTGACCAAGTTGGATCTGATCTTTTTCTGTTTTTTGTTTTGTTTTGTTTTGTTTAACAGTGCAGTGATTTATCTCACCATAACATTTGTCTTAGTGGATTGTATTGTTTTTAGCAGGAAGTCATGAAAGTGAATGCTGATTACCTGTGAGACACATACACACACACACATACACACGAGAGAGAGAGAGAGAGAGAGAGAGATTGAGACACAGATATAGATACAAACATCTTATAAATGAAGAGGAAAAGAATAAAAATATGAATTATGAAAGGGAAATATAAACTTTAGCTATCAATTTTCAGAAGAATTTTCCACAAAGTAATGATTAGCATTATATAAATAATTTTGTTCAGCATGAAAAGCATTTTAAAAGTCCCTAATACATAGAATTTTCTCAAAAACATTCATTTTATTGAATTAACTAGAAGATAAACTCTGCTCAACATGGTTTTAAAATATACTATAAACAGCATCAATAGCATTAACTTAGATTAGGTAGAGGGAAGTGATGGAAGGGGATGTGGGGATAGGAAAGACAATATAATGAAACAGACATTATAACTGTATGTATATATGTGACTATATGACCAATATGATTCTGCAATATGTACACTCAGAAAAATGAAACTATATCCTATTTATGTAAGATATATCAAAGTGCATAAATACATTCTACTGTCATGTATAATTAATTAAAACAAAAAAAAATTAAAAAAATAAGTAGAGCTGGGCTCTAGTAGTGGCACATGCCTGTAACCTAAGCAGCTCAGGAGGCTGAGACAGGAGGATCAAGGGTTCAAAGCCAACCTCAGCAACAGAGAGGTGCTAAGCAACTCAGTAAGACCCTTTTTCTAGATAAAATACAAAATGGAGCTGGAGATGTGGCTAAGTGGTTGATTGCCTCTGAGTTCAACCCCAATTCCCTCTCCCACCACCAAAAAAAAAAAAAGTAGAAACTTTAGACAATTTAGGACTACGTAGGCTATATAATGTACTTAGGTTAAAATCCACAGGTTTTTTTTTTTTTTTTTTTTTTTGTGTGTGTGTGTGTGTGTGTGTGTTTGTTCTGTTTTCAGTTTAAGTGTAAATCTCACAGAACTACACTGAAAGAAAATTAACATCTTCTCCAACTAATGAGGACTCTTATAAACATGGAACATTCTATGGTTAATGGTGCCATGGAGCAGTTTACACTAGGATGCAATGTAGCCAGTTCACATTAACCTGCTTACATAGTTGTCATAAATTAGGGAGTCATTCAAATTTTAGGAAAGAAAAAGAAATGCACACCTCAGCTACAGATAAAATTTCTTAAAGGATGTCATATTATTCTCATCCTGATTCAATTTAAAAATGCCTGATACACTTTATTGAATCAAAATAGAAGCTGAACCACTCATTAGTGAAAACAGCTTCCATTATATATTTTTATATCCCAAAACTATTGGGAGACATCTTTTATGGGCCCATCACACTTGGTTAGGCTGCACCTGTATGGGACAAATCCATTTCTTCTGCACTCCCCTGATTTGGAAATAGAGGATCTAATCTCTAAGGCTTTCCTCTTTTGCAAGGTAAGATTCAGAAATTTTATGCTCTTGTTTTCCAGATAAAGAATTTCTGAATGGTCTTTACAGAATTACATGCAAGTTCAGAGTATGTATGTGTATATTTCTATGCATATGTGTGTGTAATCACATGTATATCTATGTGTGACGGAGGATAGTCTGATAATCACAGTGATCTTTCAAACTCCTTGTGCTCGTTAGCATTTTGGCCCTCTTTCTACAGTTTTGAACACCATCCCCAATACTTCCATCCAGAAAAAGTTCAGATTTTGTCTTATGCCTTAGATACAGATTAGTAAAAACCACACACCTATGGAAAATGGAAAAAAGTTACTTCAGAATGTCATTTCAGCTGTCTGCCATAATCCTCTCACCAGAAACTTGGTCTTTCCTGTCTTGCAGGCATCAATATTTCTCTGATTACTGCACACAGATTTTCTTAATATAGCTTTTTTATTTTTCTTTGAGTATACCCCATCTGTCTTGCTGTAGAAATATCACAAAATTTGTTTCTAAAGTGAAAAATTTATATAAGTATCTATAAAATTTGATAACAGGTACAAACACCTCAATAGTGTTATAATGTTTTCCATCTAAAAATGGTAATATTGCCTTGACTGCAGAGAAAGATTGATTATCTGATCTTATTCGCCTGTGGTTTGTGAGACTCTCAGGATGCTGAATATCTAGTACTATACCCAGAAATATCCCTGGATAATCAAGATGAATTGGTCAACATAAAGTGGGAGTCTACTACCATACTGATTTTTAATGTGAGAAAATCACAGGGACTCCAAATATGATGGCTGTTATTGTTTATACTTGACATCAATATCGTGTACCAGATGAAGAAAATGACATTCCAAGGCATTCTTAACAGATATTAAAAAAAATACACTCAGCCTCATGAAAGAGTCAACCTCAATACTTGTTTATGTTTTCCCCATGGGAAACATTATAAATACTATCTAAAATAAATATTTATTTATATTTTTTCAATAATCAAAATATCTATTTCCTCATCAGAAATGCATGTTATATTTGTTTATATATATATATAT
>NW_026000075.1:18668876-18682319 GCF_001458135.2 Marmota marmota marmota | reverse complement strand
TTTATATATATATATATATATATATATATATATATATATATATATATATAATAAGTTTATGAAAAGCAAAACAATTTCCATTGTATGATATTTAATAAAATACAAACAGGTACAATTATTTCTTTTAAAAATTCATTTTCTATCATAAGCTGCAAAACATAGTTACTTCTACAGACTGGATTCAATTTATTTTGTTTTTATATAAAATTTCTTAGAGCAATGGCCTGTAATAAGTTTTAGTTTCCACAATGTATTATGTCTTTGTATTAAACTAGTGTTGCCCAGGTTACTCAGGGAATCACACAGGGATCGTTCAAAATTCCACTTGAATGTGTATATATTTATATGCTTCTTCAGGGCACCATCATTCATGCTCATGAGTTTTACTACTACATTTATGCTGACATCTTCTAAATCTACTTTTCAGTATCTGCTGACCCAGTGCTGACTCTCCCTTTGCACCATTGTCTTTATGACATTTGAGTGTGTAATAGATGTCACCTGCAGTAACTCTCCTAATATGAGCATTCAGAATTGCTGCTTGCAGGCATTTTCTGGTACACTGGTCTGATCCTTTCCATGACAGTGGTTTATCATAGGACTCTGAATTTTTTGCCTTGCTCCCATTCTACTTATCTATAGAAATAACCTTAAGGTAAATATATGTCTTATTTTTTGATGCAACATTCCTAGATAAGGTTTATGATGAACAGTTTAGTCTTCATTAGTGAATTAAAATTTATAAGGTCCCATGATTATCTTACAATCAAAATGAAAAATGCAAAGTTTTCAAATTAATAAAGCATCTATTTTGAAAATCAATCATACTTTAATAAACATGGAAGGAGATACCCAACATAATACCAATTATTTCTCCTTTTTGATCATTTAATTAGTAATCCTTAAAAATATATAGTAATCAAATTTAATGACTAAGACTTGTTGGCATCCTTTCTATGTAATTTAAAAGTCAAGTCCAGAAATATTAGTTATCCACAAAAATTCAAATACTCTGTTCAATCAAACAAATTCATTCAATTTTTCTGTTTCCTAACTCTATGTCTATAAACATCATGGGGTATTTTTATGTGTCATTTTTCCTTCCAGAATTCAATTGACTTTTATAAATTATTCCTTTGCAAATAAGCTTCATTAATTTAACCATCAATGATGAGATTTAAAAATTATTTCTAATACAATTGTTATCAGACTTCTGGAATATAAAAGACATTTCTGCCCATCATTAATCTCTTCATAAAACATGAAACAAATAACAACAAAATGAACTCTAGGGTCTAGGTCTTTGGAAATCATGGCAATGCCAAGACTATTCCAAATAAATCTTCATTATGCTGAAATTTTGTGCCCTGGTATTAAATTGACAAAAATAAAAAAATTTAACAGGAATATTAACTTAGCATGCTGTTTTAAAAATAAAGGTATAAAAGAACTAATGAAAATTGGTACTTGTTTAAAATCCGGACCAATGAGAATTGAAAAATTGAACTCAAAAGCTAAAAGTTGTTATATATAAATTACCCTTATTTTCACAAAGTTTACAATATGTTAAATATAAGGAACACTTAAATATTTGGCAACTTGGTGACAGATGGACACATGACTATAAATACAATATTAAAAATACATTGTTTGTAAAAAAAAAATAGAAAAAATTATGGTTCTTAAGTATCAGAAAAAAATATCAATATGTATTTTAGGCATCTTGCTTTATTGTTTCTGTAATCTGCTTTATTAATGCAACCCAGTATTGTTGCATTAATATGGTTCCACCTGAACTGATTATTTAGTTAATAAATTGTGTTCAATTCCTTAAGTAACAGAAGAAACAGTCATATCCACAGGTCCAGTTTATACCAGCAGATGGCTCTCCTGGTGTTTTCACCTGCTAAGGATTTATATAGGTTGAAATGCCAAGTCAAAACAATACCAAATGTAAATATGTATTCTCTCCTTCATGCCAAGTTTAATATACATATTTACTTCCATCTAAGGTACTCCTGAAACCTTCTTGAAATGCATTGAAAAGCTAATATAATTACAAGCACTTTTCAAATAAAAGCCTACATTCCAATTTTCTATGTCTACTGTATTTTTTCCACCACTTGAAAAAGACAAATTATAGTTTACACACAGAGAACTTTAGAGAAAGAATTTTGATAGAACTAAGCCACAAAGTTTTAAGCCTAAATAGGAATGAACAATTGAATTATTCAAATTTAATCTTTAAAAGATGTTATTTAATATATTACTATGTTAACATAATTTTTCAGTAATCTTTCATGAGTTACTAATATGATTCAACTTTAATAGCCTTTGAGCTGCACTTTTGTAGGATTGCCATAGATTGTAGAGCTCTGGTACACTGTTATCATCAAGGGCCAAATAATAAACCCACTGTAGTGCTTATCCCTGGAAGGTCAAAAGGAAGAATAACTTGCTTGAATGTTAAAATGTTATCAAATGATTAAAGACCTTCAAGAAAATTGGTAGTTTATTCTTCATTGAGATGCAGTATTTTTAAGAAGTGAATATATCTGAAATTTTCCAGTTTTGAAGAAAATGTCTATTAGTTTTGGATTTACAGATGCATAGCCTCACATGTTACATGCCATTTTTAAATGCAGAAAACCCAATACTTATTTTATCATATATTTTTAGATATTTGAATATACATATTCCTATCGGTCTTTTTTCTCTACTGAAACATCATTAGTTAGAACTTTTTTTATAATTAGTTTCAGTATAAAAATTATAAATCTTAATAGTCTTACTATCTTACACAGTAAATCTTTTACTTATATAACTTAAAATGGTAACTTTTACCTTCTTAACATAATAAACCTTGTTTCTAATCATAATTTTTTATTAAATTATTAAAAAAGTTTTATTACTATTGCAAATAAATTGAACCATGAATGTAAAAAAGTAAGTATATATTTTATTGTAGTTTTATTTTATTTTCTTTCATTAGTGATTTTTTTATTCTTTACAAAAACAGCATTTCTAAGATAATTTTTAGATGTGTTATATATAAAATTTATTTTAAGATCCAAGTGTTTCACTTTCTTCAATGATAGTTTCCTTAGATAACAATGCTTCTTTTGATAGACAAATTATTTTCGTGTAAAAATAATAATGGATTCAATAAAAATAGATATTGAGAATGAAACATAATTGATTTAAAGCCATTGATTTTATTAATGAAATTTAAAATAGCACCTCATTCTGAAGAGTATATGACAGTTAAAATATTCATATTTGGGCCTTTAATTATGCACACCTAGCCAAGAGGCAGCTGATTTATCATGTTAAAATTACAGATTATCTTTCATGATTCTATAAATATGTCAAAATAGACTGTATAACTAAAAAGAATTAAAAAAAGAAAAAGAAACCACATTATATCACTTATATTTCTTTCATAAATAAATAAAATAAAACCTTCCATCTCTGTATGTGGGGAAAAAATGCTTGCGTGGGCCATAGAAACAGGTCCACTAAAGTCTGAAGTAATTGAATGGATATGTAACACTATCTTCCATACATATCTTGTCATCCCACCAAGCCTCTAGTATCATGAACAGTTATAACTGAAAAAGTTGCAAAACACAGACTCTCTGTTATTCAAGAGGGGAGATAAATAAAATTCTAGAGAAAATTTGAGACTGGTACATACAGCTATGGAAAATAATAAACAAAATCCCAACTCCTGGCCAGAATAGCATAAATCCTAACACTAAAGTCCTGCGTACCTAATTCTTTACTGCTCAATGCAACATATTTGAATTAAACACAATATATCTGAATTTCTTTCTTTCTCTTTCTTTCTTTCTTTCTTTCTTTCTTTCTTTTGGTGGTACTGGGGATTAAACTCAAGGTCATACACGTCAGGAAATTATCTAGAAATTTATACCACACACCAACATGTTGATCTTTCAAGAAAGCATTAAAAGATATGCAAAAAGGCAAACAAAACAAAACAAAACAAAAAACAAATAAAGCAACATCAGAAGTAGAGTCAGATATTGCACAAATGTTCAAATTATCAGAAAGAAACCATAAAATAACTATGATTTGTTTGGGTTCCCTTCATATTTTTCATATAAATTCTTTTTTAAACATTTTTTAGTTGTAGATGGACACAATGATTTTATTTATTTATCTTTATGTGGTACTAAGGATGGAACTCAGTGCTAGGCAGTGCTCTACCACTGAGCCACAATTTGCAAATATTTTTTCCACTTCTTCAAGATGTCTCTTCAATTTTAACTTTTTCCCCCTTTGCATTGGAAGCTTTTTAGATTAATGCAATTACATTTGTGTGTTTTTGCTTTTCATGCATATACTTTTGAGATCATTCAAAAAATTATTGTCAGTATGAATGTTGTAGCATTTTCCCTCTATTTTCTTCCAGCAAAAATAGTTCCCTGTTTTATATTTAAGGCTTAAATCAATTTGAGTTGATATGTGTATATGGCATGAGATAAGAATCTAATTTTATCATTCTGCATGTGGATAGCCAGTTTTTGCAACATCATTTATTAAAGGGATTGTCTTTTCCACATTGTATATTTATTGAATCTTGCCCAAAACCACTTAACTATATATTTATGGCTTTCTATTCTATTCTATTGTGTCTGTTTCTAAACCAGTGCTATGTTGTTTCAATATGACTTTAGAAAATGTTTTGAAATCAATAGTCATATACTAACTTTTTCTTTTGACTTTAAAAAATTTTAGATATTCATGATCTTTCTTTATTCCATACAAATTTCAGGATTTTGTTTTCTAATTTTGTGGAAAATGACATTAGAATTCTGATAGGGATTTTACTGTATCCCTATCTAGCTTTCTCTAATATGTACATTTCCACAGTATTAAGTATTCCAAAAAGTGAATATTGAGTATCTTTACATTTATTCATGTTTCCAACAAATAGCAAGAAAGCAAATAACCCAATTAAAAAAATGGAAAACGGTCCTGTGTTAGTCAGTTTTCTGTCACTGTGACAAACACTTGAGAAAAACTACTTAGAAGAGGAGGGAATTATTTTGGCTGACAATTTAAGAGAATTCAGTCCACCGTCACTTGGCTCCATTGCTCTCATCCTGAGGTGAGGCAGGACATCACCTTGGAAGGGCATGGCAGAGGAAAGCTAGTCAGCTTGTGGCAGCTGGGGAACTAGAGGTGAAGTGAAGCAGGGACAATATATAGTCCCTAAGGGCATAACTCTAGGACCTACTGCCTGCATCCATGCCCTAACTGCCTATAGTTCTCCTACAGTTTTCACCAATCCCAGAAGTATAATCAGGTAACAGTGGATTAATGAGGTTCCAGCCCTCATAATCCAATTACTTCCCCAAAGCTCCACCTCCAAACATTGCTCCACAGGGGATCAAGCTGCATGTGAGCTTTGGTGGGATATTTCAGGTCCAATCTGTAATAGGGTGTGAAATATATATTTCTCAAAAGGCACACAAATGGCTCATAGGTTCATGAAAAAAATGCTTATTGTTACTTATCATTAGGTAAATGCAAATTAAAACTAAAAGGAGATAGTTCCTCATACATATTAGAATGGATTTTATCAAAAAGATGAATAGTACCAACTATAGGAAAAGATGTGAAGAAAATAAAATCCTAATACATTATTTGTGGAAATGTAAATTAGCAATCACTGTAAAAAAAAATGGGTTGGAGTTTCCCAAAAACTAAAAATTCAACTACCTCATGATCCAGTATCTACCTTCCAGGTATATATCTATCTAAATTTACATCAATATGTTGAAGAGATAGCTGTACTACCTTGCTTATTAAAACCTATGATCACAGTAGCCAAGAAATTAAAATCTACCTAAATGTCCATCAATGGATAATTTTAAAAATTGTGTCTGAATGCTATTAACCTCAAAGAAGAAGGAAAACCTGTCATTTGTGATATGATGGATAGAGCCAGAGGACCTCATTCTAAGGGACATAAGTGAGGCACAGAAAGAAAAAGACAAATACTATATGATCACACATATATAGAGAATCTAAAAATGTTTAATTCATAGAATGTGAAATGACAATAATAACAGAGAATGGAGGTGTCAAAGGGCGGGAATAGGTAGTTTTTGATGTCAGGGCAAAGTTTTAGATAGGAGTAGGTTTTGAAATTATCATACTATAGTTGACTATAGTTAATAATAATGTATACTTGAAAATAAATAAGTAAATTTCAAATGCCTCACTGTAAAAAATATAGGTAAGTAAAATGTAAGTAAGTAAAGGTTATGTCAATTAGTTGATTTAATCATTTGACATGTACACAGATGTCAAAACAACACATTGTACCTCATAAATGCATTCAGTTTTTATTTGACAAAAATAATATTAGTAGCGATAAATATGAAATGACTATGATTACTATGCTAAGGACTATGATGAAAAAATTAGACCACATAAAATAATGCATTGATAATTCAATTATAGATATGGTAATGCTAGAAAAATAAACCTTGTAATAGAAACAAAAGAATGTCTTTGAAGGGCTAATCAGTAAACTGCACACAGCTGAAGAAAATCCATGAGGTTGAATAAAGGTTAACAGAATCTTCTTTAACTGAATTGCAAAATTAAAACTAAAACAAATGGAAAGAAGTCCAAATATGACATTCAAAACTGGGAGAAGATATTTATTAAAATGTCATTCTCTGCTGGGTGCAGTGGCTCATACCCATAATCTCACCTATTTAGGTGAGTCATAAGGATCCAAGTTTGAAGTCATCCTGGGAAACCTAACAACACCACTTCTTAAAATAAAATAAAAATAAATACATAAATAAAAATAAAAAGGACTGGGGATATAGCTAAGTGATAGAAGACTTGCCTAGCTTATGCAAGACCCAAAGTTCCATCCAAGTACTGCAAAACAAAACAAGGAAAAGTCCTTCTCTTTGATGCTAGGATCCATAGTATTAGTTGGGAACAATTGTTATTTTCAACATTGTTACATGAAGATAAAGTGCCCTATTTCTTCACCTGTTTCATGTTTTAGGTATCAAATTGACATAAAATATTGACCTTTTTAAAACTCTGGATTTTAACTACCACTATAGTCAATACACACAATACTTTTGTTTTTAAAGGAAGAGAGAAAGAAAAGGTAAAGAAGGAAAGGAAGCAAGAAAGGAGGCTGGGAGAAAAAAAGAAAAAGAGGGAAGGAAGAAGGATCTTTATCTTCATTCTACAATGCCGTTTCTGTTCTTTGTTTATATTTTCTTATTGTTTGTGTTTCATTGAACTTCATGCATATGATGTTTTTCAGCATGACTGAAAAATTCTTATTTTGTGTTTATTCTAACATTGCTTTCATCATTTGGATCTTTAATGTTCCCCAAAGGCCCATGTGTTAAAGGCTTATTCTATGGAGTGATGTTATTGGAAGGTGAAGAAAAGTTTAAGAGGTGGATCATAGAATGAGGTTTTCAGGTCACAGGGACTAAGCCCTTGAAGTGTATATTAGAAGCCCAGGCTTTTCCTCTTTCTCATTTTTTACTTCCTGGTGATGAGATGAGTGAATTGCTCCAGCACACATTCCCTGCCATGATGATCTGCATCATCACATGTCCTAAAGCAACAGGGATAACTGATCACAGACTGAAACCTCCAAAACCGTGAACCAAATGAACTTCTTCTCTTTCTTATTTGTTAAATGATATTTTATTTCCTCACAAATCAAGTAAGCTTTAAATATATATACACACACATATATTTTTTGGATAAGAGTATTCAAATGTTTATTTTATGCCTTATCTATTTACTTATTACAATAGTGCACTATTAGAGATTATGACAGTGAGATCAACGGATGGAGTACTTTGTGTTAGAAGTGAAATTTCTTTAATAAGATCATTTGCATGCTTTTCTACCAGGCCTGGCTCCTATCTTTCAATTTAATAACCTGAACTTGATTTCTGAACTTTCCATTCAATATATTTCAGGGACATCATATGATACTTATCACCATATAATTTCCTTGCCCTCTTCTTCAGGTGAGAATCACAACTCTGAATGCAATCCCAGAAATCATTTCTCCCTCCAACACCTGGCCTGGATCCTAGTTACATGGCCAAATAAGGACTTGCCTTTACCTGGGACAGTTGTCTGATAAGGAAAATGAACCTCAAGCTCAGTCTGGCTTTTTATTGATACTATAACTCAGTAGTTGACTGAGATCTGGTGAAACGAAATGTTAAAACTAAAGAGTCTTTAGATATTTTGAATATATTTTGTGTCAGGTTTCTTGGGAGATTTCATTTTTCAGAAGTATTTTGCTAGACATGTATCAATATAACCGTTAGGTACTGGTAACTTTCATCCTAGTAATTCAGAGAAGATTCAGATTAACCATTCCTTGGTCATGTGTGGTAAATTCTTCCCACTGAGTATCTCAAAACACTGAAGTTTAGAGAAGATTTCTGAAGTTGTAACTTAAATTTACATAATTTTGTTTTTCCCTAAAACCCTAATGGATTATTTACATATTTCTGTACAATTATTGGTGATTTATCAAATCAAGATAGTCCAAGTACAAATATAAGAAATTATATTTAAATCATCCATCTTGTTAGTTTTACTTTTTGCATGAACATGATAATAAAAAAGTTGTTAAAAAAGAAATATAAAATTAACATCTTGACTTTGTTATTTCCTCTGATATAAGCCATATTATGATTAGAAAACTATTTCTTTGAGTTAGCATAAGATGCAAAAATTATAATTTTAAAATCAACAAATCTGCAGGGTGCAGTGGTGCACGCCTGTAATCTTAGTGACTCCAGAGGCTGAGGAGGAGGATTGTGAGTTCAAAGTCAATCTTAGCAACTTAGTGAAACCTGTATCAAATTTAAAAATGCAAAGGGTGGAAGATGTGTGGCTCAGTGCCCAAGCACCCCTGGGTTTAATCTCTGGTACCTAAAAAAAGAAAAAAATTATCAAATTCCATGGGAGGACCCAATACAGAGAAACTAAATATTCCTCCACAAGATTCTCAGAAACACTTAAAATGATTCAAGGCAACCTGAAAGATTTACTATTAAGAATAATAATCCTCGGTCATCATCTTGGGACTCTGCAAAAGCAGAGATACTACATGTAGTGACCTGCTTGCACCCGAGAACTTTATACAGGCTCTGAAATCAGCCAACAGCCACACACTGCATGCCACAGAGCTCGTTTCTGAACTTATTTCCAACGCCATTGCTTGAGCTTCCTCACACGGCCAGACTCAACAGCCCACTGCTGAAAGAAGGTGCCTCCATCTTGGGTCACCTTCATCCCCATCTTCAGTGGGGGGCAACATCGAGTCTAGAACTCTGACTGGCCAGGTACCCAGTTTCTAACTCACCCCTCTCTACAGTAGCTGCTACCCCAGCACAATGACGCCCAGGTTACCTTCACCATCCCAAGGGTGGAGATACCAGCTAACAACAGATAAGAAAGGAAGCAAGAAATATAAGAATTTCCAACCAAAACAATCCGGCTTCTTCCTTCAAGATTTTTTTTTCCCCTCTCCCTCTCTATTCTTGTGCCCTCACATCCCCAGCATATATGAAACTAAGGACTTTGCATGAATTAGGATATTGAGGACTGGGACATTTGAGTAGTATATTACAGCTGTGTCATATATTCTTTTTATTTTATTTTATACTACCAATTTCTACTATTTTAACATTTTTTAAAAAATTTTCTTAATATATATGTGTGTTTGTTTTATGAACTCTACTGCTTTCTCACTTGTCTACCTAAAATTACTTCTTCTCCCTTCTCCTGTTACTAATCTTCCTCTTTAGATTTCTCTTTCACACTTTCTAAGATATAACAACTCTACATCCTCACCTCCTACCTCCTCAGCACATCATCTCACTCCTTGCCTCAGTTCTTTGTCCACCATCAGAAACTGCAAACACTTTTACAAGCCTACTGAGCATATTGTAGATAATAATTGAATTCACCATTTATGTACATTGTGACCAAACTGTAAATATCTTAATAGCAAATATTTGTTTTAGAGTATATACTACTTATATTGGGATCTGATAACATTGTCCTTCACCTCAAAGGAGAGATATTGAATCACTAAAGGGGCACTATAAACCTATATAGTAAAAACTGTAGCACCTTGAATCCGCAGTGTTAGAAGGAAAGACACACAAGCAGTATGAAAAGACAAGGGAAGAAAGTGCCCCAAACTTACCAAGATTCATGGATTATTAGAATCCATGGCCAGCACAGAAGAAGAAAGGACAGAGAAGAAGTTCAGGATGTATGTGATTAAAATGTTCTCAGAATTAAAGGTTGATATGAGAGAGCAAATGGAGGCAGCAAAAGATAATTTTGACAAAGAGTTACATAAACAAATACAAGAAGCAAAAGATTACTTCAATAGGGAGATAGAGGTTCTTTAAAAAAAATCCTTGAAATGAAAGAAACAATAAACCAAATTAAAAGTTCAATTGAAAACATCACCAATAGAGTAGACAACTTGGAAGAGAGGACCTCAGACAATTAAGACAAAATATATAATCTTAAAAAGAATGTAGGCCACACAGTGAAAATGGTAAGAAACCATGAACAGAACATGCAAGAAATATGGTATAGCATAAAAAGACCAAATTTAAGAGTAATTGGGATAGAGGAAGGAATAGCATTCCAAACCAAAGAAATAAGTGATGTATTCTATGAAATAATATCAGAAAATTTCCAAATATGAAGAATGAATTTGAAAACCAAATTCAAGAGGCTTACATGTTACCAAATGTTCAAAATCACAACAGATCAACACCAAGGCATATTATAATGAAAATTCCTAACACAGAGAAGATAATATTAAAAGCCATGAGAGAAAGGAATCAGATTACATAAAGGGGGAAACCAATTAGATTATGTGCAGATTTTCCAACCCTGAAAGCTAGAAGAAACTGAACAACATAAATCAAGCTCTTAAAGAAAGTGGATGCCGATCAAGAATCTTATATCCAGCAAAATTAAGCTTTAGATGTTACCTTCCAGGATAAACAAGTCGAAAGAATTTACAACTCAAAAGCCTGATATCATTGTATACCTATGAGACCCAAAAAAATCCATCAGAAAACTTTTAGAACTAGTAAATGAATTCAGCAAGGTAGCAGGATACAAAATCAACACTATAAATCAAAGACATTCCTTTATATAAGTGATAAGTCCTCTGAAAGGGAAACAAGGAAAACTACCCAATTTACAATACCCTCAAAAAAAAAAAAAGAAAAAAAAAAACCTTGGGAATCAACAATCAACCTAACAAAAGAGGTGAGACACCTCTACAACAAATACTACAGAAAACTAAAGAAAGAAATTAAAGAAGACCTTAGATGATAAATAGATTTTTTTTTGTTCTTGGATAGGCAAAATTAATATTGTCAAAATGACCATTCTACAAAAAGCATTTTACAGATTTAATGCTTTTCCAATCAAAATCCCAATTACATAGAAATATATAAAGAAGTCATGAAATTCATCTGGAAAAATAAGAGATCCATAATACCTAAAAAAATTCTTAGCATGAAGAGTAAAGCAGGTAGCATCACTATACCAGACCTTAAACTATTCTACAGAACAATAGTAACAAAACAGCATGGTATTGGCACCAAAATAGACTGGTAGACCAATAGTACAGAATAGAGGACACAGAGACTAAACCACATAATTACACTTATATTAGACAAAGGTGCCAAAACATACATTGGAGACAAGATAGCCTCTTCAACAAATGGTGCTGTAATATGGAAATCTACATGCAACAAATGAAATTAAAGCCTTATCTCTCACCATGCACAAATCTCAACTCAAAGTGGATCAAGGAACTAGGAATTAAACCAGACACCTATGTCTAATAGAAGAAAAAGTAGGCCCTCATATCTGTCATATTGGATTAGGCCCCAACTTCCTTAATAAGACTCCTATAGCACAAGAATTACAGTCAACCACTAATAAATGGGATGAATCCAAACTAAAAAGTTTCTTCTCAGCAAAAGAAATAATCAGTGAGGTACATAGAGAGCTTACAGCTTAGAAGCAAATTTTTACCATTTGAATATCAGATAGAGCACTAATCTCTAGGATACATAACAAACTCAAAATGCTAAACACACAGTTAACTGTGAAGCACTTCAGCAACCATAAATAAAACAAATAACCCAATCAATAAATGGGCCAAGGACCTGAAGAGACACTTCTCAGAAGATGATGAACAATCAATCAACAAATACATGAAAAAATGTTCAACATCTCTATCAATTAGAGAAATGCAAATCAAAACTACTCTAATATTTTATCTCACTCCAGTTAGAATGGCAGTTATTAAGAGTACAAACTCAATAAGTGTTGGCGAGGATGTGAGAAAAAAGGCACACTTATACTTTACTAGTGGGACTGCAAAACGGTGCAGCCAATATGGAAAGCAGTATGGAGATTCTTTGGAAAACTGGGAATGGAACCACCTTTTGACCCAGCTATCACATTCCTAAGTCTATACCCAAAAGATTTAAAAACTGCATACTGCAGGAACACAGCCACATCAATGTTTACAACAGCACAATTCACAATAGCTAAACTGTGGAAGCAAGCTACATGCCCTTCAGTAGATGAATGGATAAAGAAAATGTGGTATATATACACAATGGATTATTACTCAGCAATAAAAGAGAATAAAATCATGGCATTTGCAGGTAAATGAATGGAGCTGGAGAATAAAATGCTAAGTGAAGTTATCCAATCCCCCAAAACCAAGTGCCAAATGTTTTCTCTGATATAAGGAGGCTGATTCATAATGTGGTTGGGAAGGGGAACATGGATAGATTAGAGGAACTCTAGATAAGTCAAAGGGGTGGGAGGGGAAGAGAGGGAGAAAGGGGGTAAAAAATGAGATGGACACCATTACCATAAAATTACTTTAAGTATATGTATGAAGACACAAATGGTGTGAATATACTTTGTATTCAACCAGAGATATGAAATATTGTACTCTGTATGTGTCATATGAATTGTAATGCATTGTGCTGTCATATGTAACAAATTAGAATAAAACATTTAAAAAAATACATATAAAGGGAAGAAAAGAATAATAATCCACAAAATCTAATTTGTGGAACATTAAATACTTCTCAAAGTATTTTTTTTTTAATTTTTTATTGTGGGTTGTTCAAAACGTTACAAATTTCTTGGCATATCATATTTGACACTTTGATTCAAGTGGGTTATGAACTCCCACCTTCACCCCATACACAGATTGCAGAATCACATCAGTTACACATCCATTGATTTACAAATTGCCATCCTAGTGTCTGTTGTGCTCCGCTGCCTTTCCCATCCTCCACCCTCCCCCTCCCCACCTCTCCCCTC
>NW_026000075.1:18643097-18667504 GCF_001458135.2 Marmota marmota marmota | reverse complement strand
ATATATATATATATATATATATATATATATATATGTGTGTGTGTGTGTGTGTGTGTGTGTTTGTGTATGTATATATACATATATATGCATATACACATACATATATATATATATATATATATATATATGTGTGTGTGTGTGTGTGTAAAATTTCAAACTTTTTAATTTTAGGAACTTTTAAATTTTACAGTAGTCATAGTTCTTTTGCATTCACGATATTAAAGTAAATTTTTCACTAGGGTTTATATAATACTTGTTTGAAAAGGATGCTGGAATCTTTCACTCAGAAAGGAGTTTAGGAACAAACTGTAGGGGAAAACAGGAAGACACCTGTTCTTCAGTGAAACCTAGCATCAAGAATTCTAAAGCTACCAGAGTTGTGCCTCCTTTCTGAATACTCTTGTTTTCAACATGGTTATTGCATTTGCTTTCACTACTGATGAAATTTTATCAAATGTGTGAAGATGATCAGGTAAGCAGTCTGTGTTTTACCTACACCTATTGCAGAGAGGGAATGTTTTCTTAGATATGAATTCAAATAACCAAGAAAATGTTTTCAATTAGTAAATAAACAATGAATAAAGACCAGGGTTTGAAAAATATGGTGATACCCATTTAAAATTTATGATTTTAGTGACAGGAGAAGAGTTTTACCAGAATTGAAACTTTTTAGTTCCATTAGATGTGAGAACATTTGATCAGGCAAAACATATAAGTCCCATATCTTTATCCAAGAATCATTAAAAACATGTAATTTACTTTTTTTCTTATTAGATTGAAAGATAGTCTAAATTGAATTAGTAGCATTACTAGTAACATTAGTTATATGGGAGAAATTTTTTTTTTTATTCATTAAGAAGTCAGTCAGATGTACTTGTGGAGGTGCAGGTATAAGTTAAATACTTATATTTTGTGAAAATAATTTTTACCCACATCATCAAACATGACTCTCCTTTCACAATATTGTGATCATTTCTCCCAGAAAAAGGGAGCAGAAATATCTCATCAAAAGTGTTAAAAAATACAGTATTCACTTTTCTATTACTTGAATAATACCTGGGGTGGTTACAATATTTATTGTTTAGGAAATATATTTGAATTGCTTAGAAAATTATAATCTAACACGAACATTTTAAAAGATTGTTTTGTATTCCTAATATGGTTCAACTTTACCCCTTTCATTGTTAAATTCAAACAATGAAGATTAACTGAAAGAATTAAGAGATGACAATAACAAGATATTCTCGGTGTACTGTCAATTAGTCTATAATTTGAACTGTCTCTAAATTGACCTATATTGTTTGCCATTATGAAGGTTCCTTTATCTTCCATTTATTTATATAATGATTAATGAATATTTAGTGTATGAGAAAAATTATAATGCTAGAACCTATAAATATTAAACACAGACATATTTACCTTTGAACCCTCTCAGCAACCCATAATTGTAAATAATTGCCATTTTGAGGTTTAAATAGCACTTACTTTGCTCAGCTTCCCACATCCCATACACAGCTACTTACATGAAAATCTACTATTCGTTTCACAGTTTTTTTGTTTTTCTAAATTTATTTATTTATTTTGACAAATTTCCAAGAATGCGAGGGTCTATAGTTCTGCCTTCCTACTCAGTGACTTACCTTGCTCATTGGCCTGCAGATTGGCCCCACAGTTTTGGCACAGGTGTTCCTGGTTTCTTTGTGATTCATCCAGTTATGAACAATGCTACACTATACTGGTCCTTAACTCATATATCTATCTTTCATTTAGAATCATTTTCTAACAGGTTAAATTCCTGTGAAGTATTTAACATCTCATGTTCCAATTAGTCTGTGGGAAGACTCCTAATATCAAACATGTACTTTGTTTTAATACTGAATTTCCTTCTGATAAAAAGGGCCCTAAAAGATTGGACTCTTACTTACTGGACAGTTTATTCCAGTGGCTGTTTGACTTTCTCCATATTACAGATGGCTTAAGGCTATATCTGTCCAGGAGCATTTTTCAAATTATTTGAATGGCAAAGGTAAATACATGGATTTCCTTTCATGGACCAAGTCATTTAATCAATGAGGGGTACAAAGTCAGTGGCAGCACCAATCTCTCTGGTATACCTGTCTTCTAGGTCTGTTCCTAATTTACCTGAAAAAGAAATTCCCTCCAATTATTAAAAGAATAAATAAATGTATACTACATGTATTTTTAAAAAATTAACATTCAATAATTTGAATCAATTTCAAAAGATTTGTGCTGAGTAAAAGAATTCAGGTTTAAAAGTTACATACTATATGATTTCATTATATGGTATTCTCAAAAAGAATGACAGTGCCAGAGAACAAAACAGTGGTCATAGATGGATAGGGTTAAATTAAGAGCACATGGAATTATTTGGGTTATAAAATTCTTTGTTCTGTGCCCTCTGACACAAATTTACTTCTGTGTTAAAATTTAATCAAAAAATTCATCCAAAATCATTGTTATAGATTGGTAATATAAACAATACTTTTGAAAAAATAATAAAATGAAATTTAAGTGAGAATAAGTAAGTAAACAAGTAAAATCCTTTACAAAGTTTAAAATAATGTCATTCAATATAAAGTATATAGTTAACTATAAACAAGAGATATCTCAGATCTATTCTGATTAGAAGGTGAGAGGAACTGATTATACTCTTCTTAAAATGTTTAATAACACCTGGAAAAATTCACGTTACTAATTTTATAATGGAGAATATTTTTTTTACCGTTTTTCCATTGATTTTTCATTGTTGAGCATACATTCATTGATAAAGAAAAACAAATAATCCAAATGCATTTCAATTATAATAACTTCTCAATATCTTGAATGTTCCAATTTTATATTCAAACATTTTATCCTTGCACTAATACTTTGACTTAGGTCTATTAAAATCTGTGTCACAGGCAAAGAAATATCAAGATATATTCTTTGAAATCCCCAAATCATCCATTTTAAATAAACTTAGTTCTAACAAAAGCAAAGAAAGTAAAATTTGTTTCTGCCTAGTTATTTTTATTCCATCTAGCTATAATTTATGCTATCCTGATCTAGCTGGTTGGTACTAAGTATAAATTAGTTTCAGACAAATGTATTCTCTCCAGAAATGTCTTTGAAGCCCTGGAAAACAGCAATACAGGGAAATTTATTTTCTCTAGGAAAGTAATAATACTTCTATGTATATGGGAATTAACTTCCACAAAGAGTTGAGTGATGACAAAAGATAACATTAATACAATACTTATAGCTAAGATCTATTATTCATTCTACTTTATGTAGTTTGTATTTTGACAGTAATTCAATAGATATTATTAACATTTCCCTTTTGTAAAATGTAAAGGTGGATAAGGTTAAGTAAGATTTAAGGATCCAATATCTAGCAACTGTGGAACAAACATATTAATCTGTGTTCTCTTATTGCACAGAATAACTTCTAAGCTTTAGGTTACTGAGTATAGAACAAAGATACGTATTTCAATCTACTGAAACCATGAAAATCGAGTTAATCTTCAAGGTTTAGTCAAATTGCACCCACTTTCAATGGTAAGTCTATTCATTCATTTTTATTTTTTAATTCATTTTATTAATTTTTTAACTTTTCATTTGTATTTCATAATATTATTTAGAATGTTCTAGAACATCTATTTATATCATGATAAATGATTTTTTGTCTTGTTTGTTTTAAAAATAATTTTTTAAATATGTCATTTTAACCTTTCTGTTTTCAAATATTTTTGAGTTTTGGCTTAATTATTTATGGATGCATAACTACAGAGTCGTTTGAATTTGCCTTTGAGGGAAACTTCAAGACCAAGTCAGTTGTAAGCTTATTTCTGTTTGGAAATCTTATGTCATCAAATCATATAAATAGAATTCCCATGCTCTTTCATAATTTTTTAAAATATATTTTGAGTGACATATATTTTCCTAACCAGGCTTGAATGCATGACAAATTATATTTTTTTGCTTTGTTGGCCCACTTTAGAAAGAAGTTTTTCAAGGTCTAGTTTCTTAGAAACTGCAGATTGTCCAGGGTCTACTTTGGGGAAAGGTGCTTGGTCTAAATAATTGCAAATAGTTTTTATTTTTATTTTATTTTATTTTTATTTTATTATAGAATTTTGAGGGTTGTTAGAATACAAATCTGAGACCAGTATTAACTTGTGTATATATACCATTACAAAATAGCACAATCAATAAAAATTCTTCAAACCAGGCATTGCACTGAGAGTAATTTAATTAAATCTTTTCACCTAATTCTTGTCTATGGATTTTTTTTCTGACACATTCCACCACATTGATTTTAGTAATTACCAATATTCCAACCTCAGATCAAAAAACAGTGTCTAAAACTTAAGTTAGATGTGATAGTCTGGCCTGCATTAATACTGCCCTTAATTACCTTATGGTGTTGCCTTTACTTAATTCCAGAAGTTAAGATTTTTTGTCCAATGTGATAAATAGATTAGAAACATTTACCCAGAGTTTCTATGTATTTTTAATACGCCTGAGAGGGGGCTATTGTGCATTAGCTCACTCTGTCATGTTGTAGGACACCCTAGCCATCAATTCCCCACTTTCAGGCTAATTGCTTTAGACTCTAAGGCTTAATTTGAAAACCGAGTGGGAGAATCATTGAAGTAGATTTTGATCCTCCCACAAGAAGTCTTGCCCTAGAAAATATATCTTTTGCTACTTTAAAACTTCAGTTCTTTTCTTTCCCACTTTGTTTTTAATGAAGAGAAATGTAGTCATGCCATATATTTAATCAAACTATGAAACATTTTAAAGGCAGTAAAGAAGATTTAATAAATAAAAAAGTAAACAGCAACATATTTTTTTCTTTTTATGTATATTTTCCTTCTTTTTAAGTGTATTTTTAATTTAAAATATGTTTGAAAAAATATCTTGCTTCTGGTAAAACAAAGTAAGAATTGTTATGAAGCTTATTAATATAAACAGAAAAATTCAGTGGAATAGCTTAAAGTTAAATATATGTTGATTATCTCATGTACTCTTTAAATTGATTGGAAAGATTTCATCGAATCTGACCTCAAAATTTCAGTGGAATTATTTTTTAGAACATGAATATATATACAAATTTGACTTCTCCATTTCAACACTGGTTCCAGGAAGTTGCTCATGTTGACATCACAAGGCAATCAATTAGAAAATATCAAATTTCTGCAAAAGTATACAATGAGAAATACTGTAAAGAAGAGCAGCATAATGATATTTTTGGAATAAAAATGTTTAATATATGTTGATCTCTGCTGCCTGTCACATAAGTAGATGAGCTGTTCTAAGAATCAAATCATTTGATGTACTGTTTTACAAAACAATCTCCATTATTTAGTATAAATATCTTTCCAAGAACCAAGGCAAAAATATAGCACTTTGTGAAAATAAGCTTATATTATATAAGGATTGCTGAACTGGCCACTCAGTTTTCTACTGTCAAATAGTCATTCAGTGTTATTTGGTGAAAAACACTAACAAACAAAAAACTTGTTATTCTGTTTAAAGTTAGATGATTAAATTGATAGTGTACATGCCATTTTGCTGGTTGCCTTTTGTCCACTGTCTTTGCTAGAGTAAAAAACACGGATAAACAATAACATCAAAAATTATATAAAATCACACCAAAAATGTGCTAGAAACATTTGAATACATGTGCGAGTTGAACTTCTAAATTTTTATTTCATTAACTTTAACCCACTTAAAAAAATCAATGTTTTTTTCCCTCCAAAAATGAGGTAAATATCCATAGATTTTTTTTTCAGAATTTTCGTAAAATTCATTCTCAGCAGTATAAAAAAGAAATCTCTCCAAAGAATACGATCGATCCTTAATGGAGTTACTTCAACCCTATTTTGAAAGTCAGTGTCATCTGTTTACATACCTTATCATTTTTCTGTCACCTATGTGTTTTCTTCCAGTGTATCCTAAGTAGTGTATTGCTTATGAGTGTGCAATTTAATAAAATAGAGACATTTTAATTATAGTAATATTTCACATTTTAAAAATTTATTTTCTATGTCTGTAAATTAAAAATGTGTGAATTTTATGAAACAATGAAAACCAGTTATATTTCAACGTATGCATTATGAATGTATTAGGATTCATCTTTGCATTTCCTGACTTCAGGTAGATCATGGGAGACATTTTTCTCATAACAAGACAGTCTATATTACCTGTCAGTTCTTAACTAAAATTCTGTGAAAACTGAATTTTACATATATAAAGATTTATTTATGCTTTTATGACTCTCCATTTTCAGAGATTATTACTTTTTTATAAGAATGGAAAGAAACAACTAAATTACATTTGTTTTAGCCATTTAACTGGCTGAGGAAAATAATATACTAATTGACCATTAGCAGTAGACATTATCTTGTTTATTAATTCTTAGATTTACAGCTTCATAAAATTGCTGTTGTACTTACACTGAAACATAAGCTTTAAATCTAATGTCTAGAAATCATTTATTTGCTACAAATTAAAATTACTTTCATTAAAAGTCATCCAAAATAATGTGCTCATAAGAAATTGTCTATACCCATCTCCTCAGCTGTTTTATGGAGGAAAATCTTAATCAACAGAGGAAAAGGCAAAAAACAAAAGGGAAACAACAGGCTATAGTGTTGGGTGCAGAAAAGAAATCCACTACATTCAGAAGGGGGAGGACCATATGCTGGGGGCAGCATTGCCTGTGGAGGGAACAGCGGCATCTATGAAAGGCACATACTTAAGGACAAGATTCCAATTACAACACCAAAGAAAACTGCAATACACACGCCCACCCAACACAAAGCTAATAAGCTTTTAATAAATATAATGATGAAATATATCTAGGAAGGCTGCAAAAGACAGATTTTATGCAGAATTATTTTTACAATATAAACCATGTACTACTAGAGGTACCAGAAGCAACATTATGCAGTTTTATAGTTCATAAGAAAGGCACTATAAGACAATAAAGGAGGAAAACAAGAATTTGAGATTATAAATTTCTTATATACTATGTAAAGCATTTTAATATTATTTGAAATTTGCTTCAAACCTTTTGTAAAAATACACTATAAGCCCTAAAGTAATCATAAAAATACAGAACTTTTTTAAAAGTAGATATTATAAAAAACAGAAAAGGAGAAAATATTCTAGTATTTTATACCCTAGTAAGGCTACTATAGTTTTTTGTAATTCATTATATATTTCATAAGCAATTAAATAGAGGTGCTTGATGTTTTAAAAAACAAGAAAAATAATAAGGGAACGAAATTCAGATTACCTTGATTTTATCAGTACACCTTATATACATGTACTAAAATATCTCACTAATCTATGAATATATACAATTATTATATATCCATTAAAAAGAAAACAAATAAATTTTTTAAAAAATCATTTAATATAAATTATTTAATAAAGGTGATAAATAGACTAGAAAAAATTGTCAATAAAACCTGGAGAAGGAAGAGAATTGAGAAAAACAAAGAATAAAGAAAACAAATAGAAAGCAGCTGCAGAATGATATGCTCTGTTTCAAAGTAAATAGTATAAGAATTTCTGAAAAGCAATGCCCAAGGATATCTAGTTAACAAGAAATCCATTTAAAATATAAATATAGTCACATGCCATTCAATGATGTGAAAAGCATCTTAGAAGTGCATTATTAGTTGAGTTTTGTTTATTGTGCAAACATCATAGAGTATATTTCCATGAGTATTGAAGGATTAACAGTACCTGAAAAATAAAATTAAAATGTCTACAATAATGAAAGCAATAAATTGGCAAAAGAATAATGTAACAGGTCAGTAGATTGAAATATATAATGAAAATAGATGTACTTATAACTAGTCAAGAAACTGTTGACCATAGTTGAGACGGCGATTCAATAAAGAAAAGATGATCTTTTCAATAACTTGTCCTCAAAGACAAGAAGGAAGGAAGGAAGACAGAAAGGAAGCTTCTATATAACAAACATGAAGCTCTACACAGCCTTACAATTTTTGCAAAAGTCTCCTCAAAATGTTCATAGATTCACCTTTAAGATGTAAGTCTATAACATATCTAGAAGAAAACAATGGAGAAAGTTGATATGAAGTTGGTTTGATGATGAATTTATAGATTATCTACCAAAAGTATATTCAATGGAAGAAATAAATACAAGTTGGACTTCGTTAAAATTAAAAAATAAATAAATAAATAAAAACTTCTGTTTTCTAAAATAAGTGTTGGAGTGACAAAACAAACCAAAGAATGAAAGAAAATATTTGTAAGTCTACATTTCTGACAAGAAATTACATCCAAAATATACAAAGAATTGAAAGTCCAAAACAAGTAAATAAATCAATTAAAAATTGGAAAGATGATCTAAAGAGATAATGATGATGGAATATACACATGAAAATTTGGCACATGAAAAAATTTTCAATATCTATCTAATCTCATTTGGCCATAAGAAAATACCATAGAATTGGGCCTGGTGTGGAGGTGTAGACCTATAACCTTGGTGGCTCAGGAAGCTGAGATAGGAGGATTTCAAGTTCAAAGCCAGACTCAACAACTTAAAAAGGTCTTCAAAATAAAAAGTAAGTTAACAGCTTGGGATGTGCCTCAGTGGTTAAGTTTCCGTGGTTTTAATTTCTGATAAAAAATTTAAAAGAAGGAAGGAATGAAGGAAGGAAGGAATGAAGGAAGGAAGGGAGGAAGGAGGAAGGAAGGAAAGAAGGAAACATAGATAGGGTAGCTTAAAAAAAAAAACAAAACAGAAATTTACAATAGTCACACCTCCCCCTTATCTGAGGTTTCACTTTCCACAGTTTCAGTTACCCAGTGTTGTCTATGGGCCAAAAATATTAAATGAAAAAAATTCAGAAATAAACAATTCATGAGTTTTATATTGATTATCATTCTGAGTAGAATGCTGGAATTTCATGCCATCCTTCCCTATTATGCTGGGAAGTGAATGATCGCTTTGTCAAGTACACACTTTTATAGGATGTTATCCCATTAATCACTTTGTGATCTCAGTTATCAACTCTTTTTTCATACTATGGCAATGCTTATAATTCAAGTAACTCTTAATAATGGCTCCAAATCACAGGAGTAGAAATACTGAAAATTCTGGTATGACAATGTTAAGTTGTAAATTGCTTCTTTTACCTACATGTATAGATAACAGTTTTTGAATAAGTAAATAAAGGAAACATTATAAGCTAAAGTTGCTTAGACTTATGAAAAAACAAATTTTCTAACTGTGAAATTGAGAGGAAAAAAGAAATTCATGCTAGTTTTGCTATCACCATTTAAACTGGAAAAGTTATGGTCATCTTGTGTGATAAGTGCTAAGTTAGGCTTTACTTTGTTTATGCATGCATTGGAAAACGCATAATTTATACAATATTTAGTACACTCATGATTTCAGAAATTTACAGGGACCTTGGGACAAATTTCCCAAGGATAAGGGAGTACTACTCTATTTTTCATATTTCTTCAGGGTGAGAAGACCAAGATCAAATTCATGGTCAATTCCATACTGTCTCTATTCCTGGGTTGCAGCCAGCTCTCTTCTTTCTTTGTTCTCCCATGGTGGAAAGAGCAAGTTCTCTCATGTTTTCATTCCCATTGAGAATACCCCACCCTTATGACCTCTTTTAATCTTAATTGTCTCTCAGAGATCACATCTCAAAATACCATCACACTGAAGATAGAGGCTTTCATATCAATTTGAGGATTAGAAAATATTTAGTCCATACCCTTGTCATTAGGAAAAATGTAAATTGAAACAACAAAGAGTTGCTATTATAAACAGAATGGTTAAAATCCAAAAACCTGACAGTACTAATTACTGGCAGCAATACAGAACATCAGGGACATTTGTTAATTGTACATTAAAAAAAATCAAAATTGTTAAACCATTCAGGTATCTTTGGAAGAATGTCAGTTTCTCACAAAACTAAAAAGGCCTTTCCTATGACTGAAAAATCACAATTTTCAGTTATTTTTAATATTTTTAATTATTCTGTCACTGTTGTCACTGATTTGTAAATCTATGTCCACACTAAACTCTGGATGTATATTTTGCTGGAGGTTTATGCAAAATCATCAAAACTGGAAACAACTAAAATGTCTTTTTTTTTAGATGACTATAAAAACAAACTTTTATCACCATACCAAGCACTAGTATTGATTGATAAAAAGGAATGCAATATCAGACATTTAAAATTCATCATTTAAAAATGATGGTTCTTCAATGCATATGTTAAATTAAAAAAGGCAATCTAAAACAATTATATAATGTATACCTCCATTTATATCATATTTTGGAAAAAGAAAAATTCTAGCCATAATAAAAGAGATCAGTGATTATTAATATTAGTGGGGAAGAAGAGTTTGAATATCTAAAGGGAATATTTTTAAGGGTAGTGAAACTTCTCTGAAAAGAATTACAATGGTAGATATATGAAACTGCGAATTTGTTAACACCCATGAAACGTTACTGGACAAAGACCATTGCTTAATGTAGCCAATAATTCCCCTCAAACACATGCACACATTTGGGTGATTAGGAAATCATAAAATATAATACAAAAAGGAAGAAAAATATCTAAATGAACTTCACTGAAGGTCTACACCCACATGCCATTATAAAAGAGGGAAATTTGTAAGTCTAAAGAACCAATGTATAAGCCTTGTATCTGGTTTTCCTTTAAAATATCCGTTAACAACTTTGAAGTCATTATGCACCTACACTGGAATTGATGAATTAAAGAAAAAAAAATGTGTTCAATAGTGGAGCCAGAGTTTTCAATTCCAGAGTCAGAGATACCTATGATCAAGAGGAGATGTTCAGAATGAACCATGTTACAGTGGATGGGAATAGGAGGGATCTATATAAACTTATATTAAACTATACATATATATATACTATATATGTATACTTTAATATATAAAACTTATGTATAGTTTAATATATAATACATATATATACACACACAGAGATTAGAAAGAGAAATGAATAAAGACTTAAAAAAATGTGTATATATAGATACAGTTACGCATAACGTATGGGTTAGTCTACAAATATTTCCCTCGTCTGCTAGCTAAGAGGTTTTAGAAACAAAGACACCTCAGGATCAACAAGAACACCCACACTCAGATCTTGTTTTCTACATACAACCATTCAATAAAAAATAATTATATTTCTTTGTGAAAAGGCTTATTCTAGATCTGATCAAGAAATATACAATGTGGGACTTTGTTTTGTACCAAAAGTGAATAAATTATTTTCAATAGGATATGAGTATATCGAAAAGATATAGGATCCAAATTTAAGGGCTCTGAAAGAGCAAATAGGCATAGGAAATGCTACAAAGTAAATAGTAAATTTTAACTCAACGTATATAAAGAACTATGAGTTTATTCTGTTGAAGAATGCATGGGCCCCAAAATTCCCCATCCTCCTCACATACAAATGCCGCATGATGTCCAAGACAATGACTGCAGTGTATACTTTTCCCCTGGCTGAATTACATGATACAGTAAGATTGACTCTGAAAAAGGGCAATTCTTAAAATCAGGCTGGCCACTAAAACAAAATCTCACAGATATTTTCCATCAGATCTTGTTATCATTTATATATGAGCTGTCTCCCTAAACTCACATGTGAGATGATGTAAAAAGGTTTGGAGGAGAAATGATTGGGTTACAGCCTTAACCACCTAATAAGTGGATTAATCCCTGATATGATTAACTAGTGGTAACTGGAGGCTCAAGTTGAGGTGTGGCTTGAGAATGTGGTTCATTGGGGGTGTAGCTATGGGGTATATATGTTGAATATGGAGCTGGAATCTCTCTCTCTCTCTCTCTCTCTCTCTCTCTCTCTCTCTCTCTCCTACCTGATCACCATGTGCACTGTTTCCCTTTGCCACACTCTTCTACCTTGATGTTCTACCGCACCTCTGTTTTCAAGAAATGGAGCCTGTTGTCTATGGATTGAGACTTCTGAAACCATGAGCCTCCAAATAAACTCTTCCTCCCCTACAATTGTTTTGGTTGGGTCCACTCTAGTCACAGCAGCAAAGAAAGCTGACTAAAATAGTCCTGGAAAAAAAAAATTTTTTTTTTAATGTTTTGAGTTGTTCTTTGGGAGCCACTTCAGTGGGATCTAAGATTGGTCTCAAGAAAATGAGAATAACCTCCTTCTCAAGACAGAAAACAAAGAGCACTAGCAACTATGAAGAAATAAATTCTGCCTAAAAAAAAAAAAACTGTTTTGGAAGGGGTATTTATTTCTGAAGTCTCCAAAAGAGAACTTTGATGGTTCACACTTTTACTTCTATCTTGTTACCTCTCAACAAAGAAGCTACTCACATCTTCCCAGAATGTTTACCTACAGAACTGCAAGCTTATAAATATATGTTGTTTTAATCTGCTAAGTTTACAGTGTCTTGCTATGCTGCAATAGACAACCAATACAATATTGTATAATTAATTCATTAATTGACAAGGAGAATTAATAAATCTTCTTTAAAGAGTTCCAAATGATAAATGTAGAAATAATGTGGAAATTTTTTTAAAAAATCCCCTTGGATACCCATCTTAATCCATTTTGTGCTGATATAACATTATAATTAAGAAGAATTAATTGATACAAATATGTATTTATTGACAGTTCTGGATGATGATAATCTGAGGTCAAGATACTAGCAGGTTTTGTGTCTGGGTATCCCATGAAGCCATTGTCTCCTTCTAAAATGGTGCCTTGCACACTGTGTCCTCTGAAGGAGAAGGCTGAAGGCTCCAGAGAAGAGAGTCCACTCTCAAAACTCATTTTCACAAAAGTATTAAATACATGGTGAAGTCTTTATACTCTAATCACCTCTTAATTCTTCTACCTCCAAAAAGTGTCATTACATCAAGATGAGTTTTGGAAAGGACAAACATTCAAAATGGAGAAACATTACATTAATAATTACTGTAAGCAGCAATCACAGTTGAATGGTTAAATTAAAATACTAAACTTTAAAAAAAAAATTTACATAGTTTCAAGGTCCATACTACATTTAAAAAAAACTGTGATGTTTGCAACATATACCTGTGAATTCTTTGACACTGAATTTGATTTCTTTCCCTTTGAGTATTGGACTGATGTAGTGAATAATTTACAACAAAGAGAGAACAGAAAGAGAAAATTAATAAGTTTACTGCAGAGTAACTTGATAGAAATCACCTTATTCAAGGTGAAAACCATTAGCTAATCAGAATTAACATCATAAATCATATGAATATGATATTCCCCTTGATTTGATGTGATTATAAGGGGTCTCTACATCCCCAGTATTCTTCTCTGAAATAATAATGACAAGATAACAAAAAAACTTAAATTGTGGCAATTTTTAAAAAGGAAATACCAGAAGTAATATTCCCTATCATTTTCATTGAAATCACTATTTTGCCTTATGAAGAAACCAGATGGATCTAAAGGAAGACATCTGTATGCTATGGTAGACTTAATCCCATAAGAGACTTGATTATAGCACTTTTCCTTATGTTTTAGGACTGCTAAAATTTCTCAGTTACAACTCTCTGAGGCTTATGTAATGTCACCTACAAAAGCAAAGAATCTTACTTCATGCAGTGATGGATCCATAACCATGGCATCTACTAGTCAGATCATGTGTAGAAACCTACAGAAACTGTCAGGTTGATGGAGGTGACTAAGGAACAAAGCACCAAGCAATCCATGGGGGAAAGAAACAGTGATCAGGCACTGACGGAATGCTTGTCAATCACCGGGGTTTCCTGGCCAATCCTGGCTCTTAGCCAGCTACCCCCACCAACCCCAGGAGGACAAGGGACTCTAAAAACCTCCTTTTCTGTCACAAGCCCTCCCTTCTTGTTCTAAGCCCAATAAAAATTCCAGTTGGATTGAGCCCCATGCACTTCTCCTTAAAACCACTCTGCTGGTCTCAGAGTTAGCCTCAAAGCAAAATCTCAGTAAAGCCTCATTCAGTGGCCTTTTTAAATATGTCTCTTTTGGTTGATGCTGTGTGACCTTACAGAAACCACAATGTGGATTTATATTCTAAAGGAAAAGATCATATTGGTCTTTGGCTCTAGAGGTAAAGCAGGAGGGACTTCAATTACCATGAGCATTTGTGCTTTCCCCTCCCATAAACCTTGTCTCTGAAGTTTTAGAACTAGTTGTCAAAGACGGGTACACTCACTAGTGTACAAAGCAAGATGTTAGTGAGTTATGCTTTACAGCTGCTTCCAAGAAATTTTGATCTCTGTGTCCCATGTGCTGACAGATATAAAGTAAAGTTTCAGTAACAGCATGGCATGATCAGCAGAACTATGTAAGAGTAAGAAGGAATTCACTAAGTCTAGTAATTCACTTAAGTGCCTCCTGAAATTCCTTTGATCCATTTTGAGTTTGAATGGGGGCGTTCAATAACTTGACCTGAGCAGGCTACAATTATTGAGGTTTTGGCAATGACGATTTAGGACACAGCATCAGGCAGACCTACCTAAGTGATGAAATACAATACAGAAATATTAGAATGCATAGTTGGTTGGGGAGATGATGAGTACTAGTAATAGTTCAAAGATCATTTGAAGCGATGGGAGGTATTAGTCATTTCACTAATCTCTTTTAGGCAAAGAAAGAAGGGAACCTGAATAGAGAATAAGATTGGGGTGGCACAAATAGTGAGTAGTAATGGCCATTAACATACCCTACTGACCTCCAACAATGAGCAGTGCTGCCCTTGGCTGTTTGTAGCCAGGAATGGAGTACAGCAGTAATACTCAGGTGGGAGCCCTTTTGGGAGAGATGGGATTCCTCAGGCAGACAAAGTTGACCTGAGAATTCCCTGTTTTCAGCGACACAGGCATTTAAGCTAATAAAATCGTTCATATTTAATTTTATGTCTCCCAATGTATTTTGAAACTACAAAATTATACATTATGGAAATACTCACACTTACTGGATAATGAGAACTTGTTTATAAAGATATTGTATCAAGTTATAATCAAACCAAGTCTGAGTGTTAGAATCATTCTACTTTGATTCAACCATTTACCATCAATGCATTTTTTGATTACTAGTCTGTGACAATATATATTCATTTTCAAACCACATTCTATTTCAATTTCAATTTGCATTTCCCTAATATCTGTTTGTGGATAAGTATCTTTTTTTATTGGCTATTTGTATTTCTTCTGACATAAAACATGCTTTCTTATCTTTTGTCACTATTTTTACTAAGTTGATTTTATTTTCCTTACTAACCTTTTAAGAATTACTTATAAAACTAGGTAATTTCTATCTAGATACATTTGTGGTGAATACTTTTTCTGCTGCTTTTTGGCTTGTGATTTTACTTTTATTTTAAATAGTCCTTAGCAGACACATTTAACCAAAATTAGGCACATCTTTCACTCTTTTAATAAATGATTCATGATTTATTAATCTTTCAAATTTATTTATTTATTTTTGGTACTGGGAATTGAACCAAAGGGTGCTTAACCACTGACACTCATCTACATCCCTTTTTATTTTTTGTTTTGAGACAGGGTTTCATTAAGTTGCTTAGTGACTCACTAAGTAGCTGAAGCTAGCTTTCAACTTGAAATCCTATTCCTCAGCCTCTCAAGCTACTGGGATTACAGGTGTATGCTACCATGCTTGGTTTATTAGCCTAGGCTTTTTAAAGAAATTTATCTCTAACAAGAGAGCATATATATTTTTTTATTTGTCTGGGATTATAGACAGTCTGAGATTCTGCCAGGCAGTGTATGTAATCTTGATCAGAAAATTGGAATAGACTATTGTTATTGTATAACTACTATTATTTAATTCTCTAGCTCTTACCAATATAAAATTTATCTCTAGTTTCATTACTTTTAGCTGTTTGAAAGAGGAAACAGTTCAGTTACCCAGAAGAGACCTGACAAAAGGGCCCAAGATTTGCCTTCTCTACCTTCTCCCACTACATATCAGTATAGCTATAATTCAAAGATTCTATAGGACAAAATTTCTTTTTATTATAATATTCAGTAATTCTTTGTAAATTACCCAGCAATATCTCTCATCATAATGATTATACAAGGACTGATGTAAAGTATACTAAACTGTGTACTATCAATTGTGTACCATGAAAATAATACTAAAAATAATTACAAACATATGTTCCTGATATGTAAACATTTGTAAAACTATCTAAACATAATAGTTGTTACATAAATAATCCCTTAATCTGTCAGAACCATTAATTTGTATTTGACTTTTTGTTCTTAGAACATTTAGGACACATTTTTAAAAACATTTCCAATCACTGGTTTATTTGTTTCCAATATGAAATAAATGAATCAAACATTTATTAGTATTATTAAAGTCATTATATACAAATTCATTTGTTATTAATTATTTCTGGTGTACAAGTTTCTTCCTAGGGAAAAAAAATCAACAGAATTTGATTATTATTTACAAATTTTCCAATAAAATGATTACTGCTTCCCAGTTATTAGTTTATTGATTCTTAGCTCCAAAGACATATTTTATTGACTACTTTACCAAAAAGGAGCTGGACTCAAGCATTTCTCTTTTTAACTGGCAAAATACTAAATTTTATCATTAGAAGACACTGGAGGGACATTGAAGTAGAAAAGGGTGTCTGCCTGGTTTTGGTGCGTTTCCATTTTCTTTCTTCTTGTTATCCTGTGTCTATGAGCAGTCACTTTGACCTTCCATGAGTTGCAGTGGCAGTTTTTTGAATTAACAAATGCGCAGTAGATTATTCCCTGGCCATGGATGATCTAAACTGCACCCTGCACCAAGGTATTTTTGGTTTATAAGACCCAGGTAAGGTTCCCTACTCACCAGACTACACCGTCAGGTACCCTAATAAGAGAACTTATTTTTTTTCCATTCTTCAGTAATTTATTGTATGCCAACATTGGCCTAATCACTGGACAGGTATGATGGGATGACCCAGAATATTTCTTTGCATCAAGTGAGTTGCAACCAGAAGTTTTCCTGCCAGATTCAATGAAATCCCCATCAAAATTCTAATGAAATTCTTCATAGAAATAGAAAAAGCAATCATAAAATTCATTTGAAAAAATGAGATGCCCAGAATAGGCAAAGCAATCTTTAGCAAGAAAAGCAAAGCAAGAGGCATCACAATAACAGACCTAAATTATACTATAGAGCTATAGTAAAAGTAAAGAAACAAACAAAAAACCAGCATGGTATTGGCACCAATCAGGCAAGAAGACCAATGGAACAGAATAGAATACACAGAGACAAACCCACAGAAAAACAGTTATCTCATACTAGACAAAGTCAAGAACAGCATTAATTGGAGAAAACATACCCTCTTCAACAAATAGTGTTCAGAAAATTGGAAATCCATATGTAATAGAATGAATATCTCCTGCCAACTCCTAGTCTCAATGATGGCAGAGACCCTTCTCCAAATTTACTATCCTTGGATTTATCTTTAGATATATGGTGTTCTTTCGAGTTGAATATAAACTTTTATAATTAATCAATTATTATAATTAATAACTATTGATATTTAGGTCTTTTGTTCAAGTTACTAGATAAGTTTAGTTGCCTAAATAGGCAACTAAACTGATACATCCTATTTTCAGTAATTCTTAATATTCACTGAAACATGAACAAATAGCTTTCTTCATTTTCTTTTCCAAATTGAACTTACTCGTCATTATATATTGCAATAATTTTTTCTTATATCACTTCTATGTATTTTAATACATTTATATGATTATGATATAACTCTACTATTATGTTAAATGAAGGTTCCTTTTTCTTTACAAATTCACTTAGATAATAATTTTCTATGGTGCAATTATATTAAAATTTTAATGTCTAAATTTGTAATGAATTTATTATTTATTGCAGATAATTTCACCAAAGGAAAACAATGATATACACAAAAACAATGATATACACAACATGTCAACTCCATGGATGACTCTGCAGTTTTTGGACAGGACATTTGTTTTGTATAAGTGGTGAGGGTGAAACTATCTCATATTTTAAAAAGTGAAGATATGTTAGTCCCAGAGCAACTTCTAAATAAAGTTTTACTTTTCTTTAAAAATTATTAATATTTCTAATTTTCATAAATTGACCCAAGATACTTCAATCGACCTTCTAAATTTTTAAAAAGCATCTTCTGACATTCCTCAACTCATTTAATAAGTGTAGGTTTTTAAAAATATTACAGTATGTTTTTCTTTCAAAAGATATTACTCCTGGTATTTTCCTTCCACTAATTATATTTCTGTATGCCTAGAAAGGTTAAATATCACCAAAAGTTCCCAAAGAAATGTATAAATTGTTAATTTTTATTTCCCTCGTTGTGTATCTATATGTATTAGCAGCTGCCAACTTATGCACATGTTGGGAATATAGTATAATTTTATGTGTTACAATCAGCAAATTGTACTTCTTCTAATTATGAACCTGATATTAAAAATACAAAATTTGTTACTATTATTATTATTATTTTCTTTCCAAAGGGTGCTGTTAAACTCTTCATGAAAAATTTCTGCATTGAACTTGGAAATGCCATAGCAGTATTAACAGTGTATCACACATTACCATCTTCAGGTTTCCTTCTGTAAGATAAATGAATTGCTACATATTAAGAAAGTTTATAGGTATATAATATAAATAAAATAATTTAAGATCCTTTACAATAAATGACTTTGCATTTTCTATGCACAGATATTTTATACCTTACCTTCTATACTTATACCCACTTTTTTGTGCTTACCACTGTTGTAACAGATAATATTTAAATTTTATCCTAAACAATATTTCCTTAGTTAGATCCAAAATCTTTTAATTATGCCTTGGATAATTCTTCCTGTACTATTTGAACCTGCGGGAGTCTGTGTTACCATTTGTACATATGAAGTATAGATACAGAGCTGGTTTGCAGCTGAAGTGAAAAAGCTTTATTTTATCTCTGAGGATGCCTAGATGTCTGCGTTTTGACTATTGTCTAGGATAATTACAAGACTATAATGTGCAGTTTAAAGTTGAAGCTCTCCTGATGATCAATCTCCAAATCAGTTTTTTACTGATGATTTAGTACTAGCCTAATCAGTTAAGTCAGCTTCCCTTGACTAAATGGCTAGTGGGTAGATAAAACCCTCAGTAAATCTTCTGTTCTGACCTCTCCTGAAGCGAAGATTCCTCACACATATGTTGGTGGTCCAAGCTGGACACAGTAGAGCCTGTGTGCCATGCCCCTGCGAGTTTGTGCAAGAATGTCAGTGGGACCTCTGATACCTGCATTCTCTTCCTCTTCCTGGACCAGACTGTGATAATAATAATAGCTTTACATGTGTATCTTCTTAATCCTTTCAAATATCTTAACTAAGGAAATCTTTACATGTATAAACCCAGAAGTGGGAAGGACATATTAACAATAAAATTCATTATCTCAGAAGGACAATTCTTGAATATATTATGAAATTGTCCTTGGACTATATATCTCAACAAAAATAGTCTCCATTTTCCTACCTAAGAAGCTAATAAATGGTTCACCCTTAGATAGGCTTTTTCTCCTTCTGTTTTAAATTCTTCTGAATTTCCTGGCCCTCACTCTGAGACATCAATTCCTGAATAACCTAAGTACAGCCTTTAATCAGATTTTGATTTGGAGTCAAATACAGACAAACTAGCAGCTTAATTTTGCTCTTGTTCTTACTTTTTATTTTATTTATTTTTATGACATGCTATATTTAGTTTTTAATCAATTGCCATATATCTCTAAATTTTGATTGAAACATGTTATCACAACATGCAATACTTATTGAGTTCCCTATAAACTAATACTGTTTATTTCTTTGATGAGAATAATTCTGATTAATAAATTATCTTTTCTTGTTTAGCCTTCATTGTTCATTTAAGTGTTACTGTAGTATTATGAAGGAAAAATCAGTTTACAGATTCTACCTATACTATAGAACCGTCTAAATCCTCATATTGAAAAATATCAGTGAATATCGAGTAAAACATATTTTGAAGATCAACATTGACATATATTGTCTTAAAATTGTTGTTAATTAAGGAAAACAAAAGATGTTATAAACTGAAAGAAGTCTGATTATTAACAATAGGTGACAAACTACAGTGAGAGGTGACATCAAAAAATTTTTGGAGAAATTGGAATTACAGCTTAATATTCTTAAAGTGAATTTAACTAAAATAATGTGAAAGTAAAAATATATGCAGTTTTCATAAATAATCATACTATTAGAACTCGTAAATAAAAAAGCAAAAGCCTATAAAATACAGGGAAATTGTAAATATACATCAAAGACAAGAATATATAAATCTTTGTACTGAAATATAATGAAAGAAATCAGTAGGACATTTTGACCCACCCAAAAATATTATTTTATCAGAATAATAATAATTTTACAGACATGTAAATGCAGTTATAATTAAACTTCTAGGAAAAAAATACCTTAGAATGTAAGAAGTTAAACTCTGGTTAACTTGTACTATTTAGGAGTAGAATAAAGATGAATAAATACATACAAACTTAGTTAAAATATATGTTACAAATTAAGGACAATGATTAAAATCACATAAATATAGAGTTTAAAACACTTAGGAATAAAAGATGACTATACAGCAAAAGGAAAATTCTATTAAACCAACACTAAGGTAGGACACAGAATATGTATGCTATACATTCATTGCTGATGGTAATAACAAATTGGAACAATTAGTTTAAGGAGTAAATTTAAAAGATCTAATAGTAATGTAAATACCCATCCCTTACAATTCAAACCCTTGTTCACATGCACAAAAGGACAGGTAAATGGAAGAGTGTAAGAGTAGTATTTGAAATTTAAACAATCTAAAATTCCTTCCAAAAGAAAAGGATAAATAAAATGCCCTCGCACACTCACTCACACACACACACACACACAGAAAATGAGCATTTGTTCGGTATTGTAAATAGCTTTTTCTTTCTTATTCAGTCTCATTATATGAATATCATAATGGATATAGAAGGAAGCCCTTTTTATTTGAAAAATAAAGATTAGTTATAATACACATATCTCACAGTGAATTTAAAACAACACTCTAATATTAATTTATATATTTTAGGGAAACATTTAACTTTGAAAAAAATGGTCTATGCTGGGATAAATCTACCTTGGGAACTGTCTTGGCCAGCTATGATACAGCAACTGGAACAAGTTTCCCATAATTTATGAGGCAACTGGATGAGAGGCACCCGGATAGAGATTCTCAAATAAAGACACTCCCAAAATGGTAGTCTCAAAGACTTTCCTAGCACTGTTTATTTAAAACTTGGCAGATAATAGCATACTCAGCTATTACTACAGCATAATAATCACTGTTTTTGTTTTGAATCCCACATAAAATTTACCAAAATACCTATGCTTCATTTAGAATTTTGAAAAATTTTTATTCCAAGTATACCCTACTGATTTTGTATCACAATTTTAATGTGAGTCTTATTCAGTTGATAATTTTTTAAATAATTCACATCCCGAATAAACACAAGAAAAACACAGGCATGTTTCCACATGAGTAAAAATAATTTGATACTTGTGTCTATCAAAACAATTGATATAACATTTTCTAAAATGTTTTCAGTTCTTATCAAATGCTAGTAGATTTAATAGCAATGTTTCTAAATGCAGCAGGAATTCTAAATTTCAGATTTTCACACTTCAACTCTGAAGTTGCTTTGACATCCTTCATTTTAGCAAAGGAGAGGAAAGAACGAGACGGGGAGAGAGAGGGAGAAAAAAAAGAGACATGTGATTACTAGAGCTTATCCTACCATCCCTCTTCTACTTAAATCTTTACTCCTTTTTCTCCCCATCTTTTTAACTGTAAAGTGTTAAGCAGCTTCCATGTTCTCTATATGATTTTCTTTACACTTACCATGACCATAATTACATTGGAGTAGCCTAAATCTCTGCTCAGTTGAAACAGTCTCCTTAAAGAGAGTACAAATTCCAGTATTTCAAACATGTTGCCACCCTGCCTAAGGCCTTGTATTTCTCTTGATTGCCTATAAATGAAATGAAAACCCTAGAGAATATAAGTCAAATTCCTTACAGCCTAGCTTTTTTGGGAGCATGTTTGTGGGATGAGGGGCTCAACCACTGAGCCACATCCCCAGCCCTATTTTGTATTTTATTTAGAGACAGGGTCTCACTGAATTGCTAAGCACCTCACTATTGCTGAGGCTGGCTTTGAACTCTAGATCCTCCTTTCTCAGACACCCGAGCCTCTGGGATTACAGGCATGCACTACTGTGCCTGGCTACAGCCTGGCTTTTTAAACTTCTGGTTTTGCATCAACCTTGATGCTTCCTACATACCTGAAATAAATTGCTTTCTGTCCTCATCCCACTTGAATAGGAATCTACAACACCTTTCATGGAGTATGTATATCCTCATGTATGCACCAATGTGCATATATGTATTTCACTTTACTCTGCTTATCTTAAAGCAATGCCTACTGAATACTAAACAGAGTTAGCAAACATAGGGGAATGTAAATATCTGTTGAAGGATTACCTGCAAATGTTTATGAATGAGTGAATAGATGAATAAATAATATTTTCCACTTTTTAAATTCAGTCCCATGAGGAACACATTACTTGTTTTCTTCTATAAAGCCTCTCTAAGTTATAAGACTAAATCTTATTAATTCCTTAGTATCTTAGGAACTGGTACAATCATTGTAGAAAGCAATGTAATACCCTTATGAAGATCCATACAATATGTAAAATTTCTGGCCCAACAACATAAGTCATAGAATTCATTATAATACTCTTTTCAAAATATATAAAAATATATAATATATGATATTGAAAAATTAGATATTTAGGTTAAGCCCAAATGTTTGGAAGATTCTCTTTGCAAGTTGTTGAGCTTAGGTAAATATACCAAAATTTAAAAAAATCTAGTTGAAAATAGAATGTTTTTAAATTAACAAAATGGCTAATAGTAAAGATTAAAAATAAACATATACAACAATGCTTAAGTAAAATCATAGTTTAATTTTTTCTGTGTTCCTAAAGCAATCCTGGTTATGAAAGAAATTTATTAAAAATGTAAAATAATAACCACCACACAGAGATAATCACTAAAGCAGTCAAACAAGTGAACATGGTTGTGTTCCAAAAGAAACTTTATTTACAAAAACAGAGAGGATTGGAACTGGTTACAATAGACCAAGTTTGCTGCTGCTGCTGCTGTTGTTGTTGTTTTTCCCTTAGACACGGTCTTCATTTTTCTGTACCTTTATTTCCCAGAAAAAAAAAATTCCCTAGTAAATAGCTATACCCTTTTTCAAGAGAAAAACTTCCCAAAGTGTTATCCCCTGAAATCCTTTTTCAAGCAGGTCAGCCCATTTTGCAGGGCCCTTGGTGTGCCCTCTCTCTCATTGTTCTCAAGACCTTCCAGAACATTCATTGTAAAAAGAAACTCCAACTTCAAAACTGTTTTACAGACCTGAAAAATGATACACACACTGGAAAAGAGTCAGTCTAAGGTCACCCAGAGCCAGTGACTAAACTAAGACATGGGCCCAAAGACCCCATGGTGTTCATAGTTCTCTGGAAGCTCACCCTAAGTTCTTTATGAAAAGCTGTACCTTTGAGAGAGACCTGGAGTTGCTGCTGCTACCAGGATCAATGCCCATTTTTCCCCTGAAAATTTACCTGGCTACAAGAGATCAGTCACATGTGGGCTTCAGATACCTTCAGACCTGAGGAAGTATATGACATATTTCCTGTCCCATCAAGTCCTATCTCCTAGACTCAGGGTTTCCTGGGAAACTTCCTGCTTTGAAATAAAGGAGAATGTACATATTTCTTTGTTTTGAGCATATACATCTCTATCAGCTGGAGACTGAGATTCTTTTTTTCTGTTTTAAGAAAAATATTGACTACTTAAAACAAGTAGTCAGTAGCCAGGTTAGGCATTTTTTTTTTTTTAATATGAGGTCCTGAAAGTCATGGAAAGTTAGTAAAATTATCCTTTGCTAGTGCCTAGTAGAGACTAGTGGTTCAGTAGTTAACAAGTAGGAGAATTTAGTAGTTAACAAGAACTAGATAACAGTATATGCTACAAATAAAAATACAGAAAGGCAAAGATGAGATATATTTTAAATGGAGTTAAATTAGATTTTCTACAAGGAGGTGATTTTTTTTTTTTTTTTTGGTACTGTGGTTAAAACAAGGGGTACTTAACCACTGAACCACATCTCCAAACCTTTATTATTATTACTATTTCTTTTCTTTCTTTCTTTCTTTCTTTCTTTTTTTTTTTTTTTTTTT